>NW_011503691.1:0-3955 GCF_000495115.2 Populus euphratica
TTTACTTTTCTAACTAAAAGAATGACATTGACAGCGGAGGTAGTTAGGTATTTTTTATGTTTTTTCACGGTAAAATAACTAGAAGATTTTTTAAAGTAAAAATTATTGAAATGGTATATGAGTTGTTTGAACTTTTTCATTTTATTGCACAGTGGAATGACTTGACTGCTTTTTAATCTAAAATATTTTCGACTAGTATTCAAGGGTTCTTTAGTTTTTTCATTGTGATTTTATTTTTATTTTTAATAGAGGACCAGTGAAAGACAATTTGATTGTTTTACAAATATAAATTAATATTTAATATTAAAAATTTGATGGTGCATATTATTCATGTGAACCTTCCTAGCAACATTTATATTATTTAAACGGCATCTGCAACAATATCCTGTAACCACACTTTATCTTTCATGAAAATGTTTGAATTTTTATGGTAATTTTTTTATAATTGAGCGGTGCATGTTACAGACTTTGTATCATGCCAGTATTTTTTTTTTTGTTATAATTTTATTTTTCCTTGTTGATTCTAACATCAACCCCTACAAAAATTTATAATAACCTTTTAATTTTTGATTTCTCATATCTAGTCTTTTTTGTTATTTATTTTATTTTAAATAATGTATATAGTTCCATTTTTCTTTGAATTTCATCATATTTTGATTTGCTTACCTTTCATGTCTAGTCATTATTTTTATTATTATTTTTCCTAGTGAAATTTGTTTTTCAATTGCATCATCAACATTTTATCTCATTAATTTTTATGTCAGCCTTAATTTTTATTATTTTAATTGTTGCTTTTTTTTATCATATTTTTTAAAATCTTTTTAGTTTTATCTATCGATATTTTGTTAGTAAAAAATTTGGCTTCATGATTTTTCTATGGGTTGTCTTTTTATGGGACAATGCTGGTCTTGTAACCTGAATTGCATGTTTAAATGGTGAGAATAGGTTGACCTATGTTTTTTTTTTAGTTCTGTTTTTTCAGTAGATGTTTTTTTATACTATTATCCTATAAATTTATTATGATCTCACATGTTGACTCACGGGTTTCCTACACTGATTCAAGTTAACATAGGTTAAGTTTATTTAGTTTGATTCATTTGATGTTATTTTGGGTTATATTTGTTTTGTTTTAAATGGTTATTTTAAAAAAAACATTGTGATTTCACCATTTTTTATTTTTTTATTGAATTTAAATTTTATTTTTTTGATTGTTATTTTTTTTACCCCGACAAGTTTTTTAAATTATTGTTTTTTCCATTTAATATTAAATTATATGGAAATTAAGCTTATTTGTCAAGCATAGGTCCAGATTTCACAAATTACAATTCCATCATTTTCTAGTTTTTTTTCTTGTTAAATTTCATTGATGTTATCTTGATTGTTGTTTTTTTTACTTTGAAAAAAAATATTTTTTTTTCTTATTTTATCATTTAACATTAAATTATTTGAGAATAAATTTTTCAATTAAGTCAGGGTATGAGATTTCACGAGTTATAAATTTTACCGAGTTGGCGAGGTTTATGAATTTTGGCTAGGTTTGCTTGATTGATTTATTTGAGTTTATTTTTTCTCAATTTTACTATTTAATATTTATTTAATTGGAAGTTAGGCTCTGTTGTGTTTATTTGTTTAATTTGTATAAAACAATTCAATAATTTTAAAATGATCCGAGTTATCTTTATGTTTTTATCTATCATTATTTGTGAATTCATTACGGGAATTTTTTTTATTTTTTTATTTCGCATTTCAATACTAGATTGTTTGAGAATTAATCTCTTTTTTCAGTTCAATCCTTTAAGATTTAAGTTTTTTTATATTGGGCTTCATGACTTTTTTAAATCTTATTTCTGTTTGTTTATCAGAATCTCATTGCCTTGACTATAAGTTTAGCATGTTAAATTGATTTGTTTATTATTATTATTATTATATATATATATATATTTCTTTTTTTTATATACACTATTCTATACTGGATTTGTTTGGAGGTAGATTTTGTGTTTTTTTTTGGCTGGCTTAACCCGAATCGCATTCCTTGGTTTGCTGCATCGGATTTTTATTCTCTTCATTTTTTTTATAGTTTTTCCTTTTCTTTTGATTGTCTAAAATCTTTGTTTCATCGTCTTTTTTTCTCTTCATTTCGAGAGCCTTTTTGCGCAAGTTCCCCTTGGTTTAGATGGGTCAGTCTATATGTTCTTTTACGATCTAATTAAATCACACGTGCTTTCTTGCCTCGACGGATCTATGCCGTGAGTTGTTTTTTTCACTACTTGGAGACATGCGGGCGTCACCTGGATGTTTTTCTCACATATTAGTAGAGAAAAAAAAATTTACGGCACGGCGCCGGGCCACAGATCTTGGTGTGCATCGATTGCTCGTCCTCTCGGAGTTCATTATTAGACATGGACTCGCGCTGCACAGGGGGGTTGGATTATTTTCTTACGTAAAAAATGATGCTCCCTGGCCGCAAGCACCATTTTAAAGAACGTAAGAAAAATTCACGACTTGGTTGTAAACCTATGTTGAATAAGTTGATTTAATTTTAATTGAATGATAAAATATTAGGTAATGATAATAAATTAATTAAATAATAAAAAAAGATCATGATAATTTTTTTAAATAATATAGTGTAATTCTAATAAAAATAAATATAAAATAATGAGATTTGATCAATAAAACAAAAATAAAATATTCAAGTCAACTCAAGTTTATATAATAAACTTATAATCCAAGAAAAAAAAAGTTGATTTGTCTTAAATTAACATGTGACCAGGTTATAAAATTGGGATCACCTATAAAAAAAATCACAAAGTTTATTAAAAAAAATATTAAATAGTAAAATCATAAAAGAAAACAAAAAAATAAAAAAAAAGTTTGGCAATGTTAATTTTTTAAATTTATGATTTAAGTTATTAAATAAAAAACATCGTGTCTAAAAAAATTATGAAAATTAGCCCCTAATCAATTGAATATTAAAAGAAAAAATTAAAGAAGAAAATAAATAAATAAAAAAATAAAGATAAAAATTAAATAAAAAAATTAGAGGACATCTGTAATTTTTTATTAAATAATGAGATTAACAAAAATTAATTTAATAAAAAAATGAGGATTAGGATGGGGAAAAAATAATATATTATAAATTAAAATTGAAGGTTAAAATTACAAAAATAAGTAAATTTCTTATAAAAAATAAAAAAACAAAAAAAGAACAAAATGATAAATAAGAAATCATGAATGACCAAAGCGGATTCCGAGGGAATCTAGGATAAAAGAGAGGGGGAAATGAAGGACTGCCGAGAACAAACTGTTCTGACATGTGCTATTTCACTGTGAATAAGATGTTGCAACGGTTCCAGCTATGCAATAAAATAGAGTTTTTAGCCGCTAAAAGATGCTAACATACACTGCTGCTGCCAGAAGGTTGCAGGCGCCTCCCACCTTTTCATTTACATTTGTTTAATTTATTAAAATACTAAATTGCCATTATTCAATCTAAAAAAAACACAATAAGGAAGCAAAATAGTTTTTAAATGAAGTTTTAAAAATCTTGCTTTCAAATGCATTTTTTTAGTTGCAGTATTCTGTAGACGCGAGAAACTTTACCTCGTTCCATCAAATATTCCTTTGTGCATTTTTGATCAATGATATTTTAAAATTTTATATTTTTATCTTAAATATTTTATTTACATATTTAAGAATATAGTTACTTTTAAAAATATTTTTTATATATTTTTTATTTTTTTAAAAAATATTTTTGAAATTAATTTGTTAAAATGGTCTAAAAATACTAAAAAATATTAGTTTAAAATAAAAAATAAAAAAAAATATTTTTTAAAAATAAAAACAAATAAGTCTAGAAATATTAAAATAAACCACTGAAAAAAAATAGAAAGAGAAAGTGAGAGTCAGCCACATCCCGCCCTTAGCAAGGGCTGTAATCAATTTTGTTTCCGTGGAA
>NW_011503691.1:4170-9019 GCF_000495115.2 Populus euphratica
AGTTATTTTTTAAAGTATTTTTTTATTTTTTAAAATATTTTTGATATTAATATATTAAAATGGTCTAAAAATACTGAAAAATATTAATTTAAAATATAAAAATATAAAAATATTTTTTAAAAATAAAAACAAACAAGTCTAAAAATATTAAAATAAGCCATTGAAAAAGAATAGAAAGAGAAAGTGAGAGTCAGCCACATCCCGACCTTAGCAAGGGCTGTAATCAATTTTGTTTCTGTGAAGGGTGTTCATTGAAGGCAGTGATGCTAGTTGAATGCATTGAAGAAAAAAAAAGATTGGTTTTTCAAATTCAATTGAATTTTTATTTTCAAAGTAATCAAAGAGTGTCGTAAGATTGGAAATGAACTTGTTGGGATATATATAATATTCTAAAAGTGTTTGTCAAGCAAGTTAAAATAATTTTTTAATTTATTTTTAATATTAATATATTAAAAAGATAAAAATATATAAAAAAAATGTTAAAAAAAAAATTAACAAAAAATAAATTTAACCTCAATGCAAAACACGCTATTCATCCACGTTCCTTTCCCTTTTTGTAATTTGCTTCCCTTGCGTTCGTTTTTTTTTTTTTTTTTTTCCTTTAAACCCGGGTTTGCATTTTTATGCCCAAGTTGACCATCTATTTGGGCTCTAAGCCCACAGCTCATTGAGTACCGTCTCCTCTCCTCCTGCTCTTGTTTCTTTTGTCATCCTCCCCTGTCTAACTCTGGGCCTCGATGACCCAAACCTAGGTAACCTCTCTTTCACCATTTTCAATCCCAAAACCCAGAACTGCTAGCCTCTCTGCCCAGACCTCCTCACAGGAATGGAGTTCGCGAACAGACTGGTAGCAGCAGCAACAAAAGCCGCAAACAACAACACAGTGATAAACGTGTGCCTTGTAGGATCCTTCCTGGTGCTAGCTGCGCGATCCGCGAGCCAACAAAATAACATAGAAGCTTTAAAGGCCGAGAAAGACTCGCTAGTTAAATCGAACAAAGCCATGAAAAAGACCATGTGGGACTGGAAGCAACAGCTCTTCTCCGAAGCTGAGACCGACTCCGCTTTGGTCACTGTTGCCAGACTCAGGGCCATCTACGGCGAGGCACCACCGCCACAAACTGGTACTTTCTTTTACAAATCAGTGCATATCCTTCCACGTGCCTCCATAGCTTAATTTGTGTTGATTTCGATCTTGTGTTTTAGGGTTTAAAGAATAGTGGAAATGAGAAGTTCACGAACAATGACGCGATTCCAACAATGTAAACAGTACGTAATGTAGGGTTTTGTAGAATTAGGGTTGGAGAATATAATTTGGGGGTTCGTATCACTTCCGAGAGGGATTTACAGGTGACGGGGAGATTAATAGAAATCTCATAATTGTCTGACGATCATTGCTAAGGGTCTAATACAATGCAAAAACGTGTTTTAATGATTCCTTCGAACTTTGTTTCTTATGTTGATAGCTTCATTGAAATTAAACTGTCTAGCATCAGGAACCCCTCATCATAGATAAACTCCCTCGAACCTATCAATTTGGGATCCGCATCAGGCAATAGAGCGTTTTCAAAGTTTTTCACTAGATGTAACCATCTCCCTGTTTACTTTAGCCAGTGCAGTGTGTTAAGAGTAAATTTAGGTGTCACTGTGTGCAAGTTGTAGGATAGCATCTCCTTGGATGAATTTGCAGGTGCACTCTATCTATGCCGACGTGGAGTCTTCCGCTTGTTGGATAATTTCTTCTCTAATTACTTATTGGTTTTGGCAGGAGATGCTGTGAAGGAAGAAGCAAAATCATCTGCATCTAAACTTGTAATCTAACTCTGTTTTTCCTAGTTCTTAAAGTTGCAAATATTGCTGGACATTGGGGCACTCATGGGAGTCAATGGGATAAATTCCATACTCTAGCTAGCACGTGGATCAAAATGTTGGTAGAATTGTGAGTGGTTCTGTGCATTCTATTGTAAGCAAGACCTATGAGAATTTTGCGGTGACAAAAAGAAAGAAGCTGCCAAGGTGCTGAATGGGGACATTCTAGGCTTGTTATGCTCTCTTTCTTTCGTTTATGTTAAAACCATCATTGCAAGAGATAAATAACCGGTACTGGTACTGTTTCTTGATGCAAATCTGGTGCCTGCTAAACTATATTTTTTTACGTTGTTGTATTTGTAGATCAACAGCTGAAACGCGCCACTTCACATAACAAATAATATGCAATATTTCCTTTTTAAGTTATACAGAAATGTGCAGAGCTCGAGCGCCTTCATTCATGAATTTAGGCGAATTTCTTTCTGGATTGTCCGGGTCTTTAAAAAGAACTGCTCTTTAGCTATTTTAAGTCAAGAGGATCCGTTTGTTAGGGGGGTCGAGACCAGTGATGTTTTGAGGTTCAAATATGCTTATTCAGTGTTTGTATCCTCCATGCACCTTTTCTGTATCAACCAAGCAGGATATATCAACTTTTAAATTATCCATAAATTTGGAAAACTGAACAGGTTTTTTTTGGATGGATAGATAGCATTATCCTGTTTAAGATTTTCTTTCAATTTCTGTAGTACTATCAAATTGCAAATGTAAAGGCATAATACTTTAGAGTGTTTTTTTATGTTTTAATTTTTTTAATATATATATATTATTTTTAATTAATAATTTTTAATTTTTTCAAATCATTTTAATGTAATGATGTTAAGAATAAATTTTTTAAAAATAAAAAATATTATTTTAATATATTTTTAAATAAAAATTACTTAAAAAAACAATCAAAATTACAATAATCATTTTAATAGTTTAAACCGAGTACAATGGGACGGTTGCATTTCCACGCAATCCCCAGCTAACTTTCTTACCACGCGATTTTGCGATTGCATGTAACGCTGTGATTCTTATGTTTTCGAGAGATAAAAAATCGTTTTTTTCCTAACGTACGTTTTCACAGTTCATCGGTTGAGAATGGCAATTCAAAAGTTAATTAGCTAAGCTAATTGAAGAGTGGCCTGGTTCTCGCTCGTCATGCCTAAATGGTTGAAAGAATGGAACAGGACGTCCCGGGCAGATGAACAGCCTGCTGTCGCGTTGAGTTCTAGAGGGTGGTCTTTTTCCACTTGGATACCATGCGTCCTGAGATTTTTCGAGTAAAATACCAAAAAAAAAAAAAAACAACTAAAAGTCATATTGTGGTTCTAGACTAATAACACTGATAATCAGAATATTATTATAACGTAACTGCTTTTCTTGACAAAACTTAAAATTATTGCTTTTAAAGTATTTTCATATTCTCACGGGGTTAACTTGGCATTGCTAGATTAATGGGGAGCATATTGTTCTTTGAACATTTTTTTTTTGCATAATATAATAACGTTTTTATTTTTAAAAGCAAAATGATATATACCTATTACTTAGAGTATTTTTAGCGTATAATTGCACAGTGAATTATCAAACTTGCCCTTGAAATCTTTTTAAAAAAAAAAGGGTGTGCAAGGGCATTTGTATATTTTTTTTTAATTCCTTGGATAATTATCAGATTAAGGGAGGGGTTCTTGTATCTCTTGCCAATTATATAATGTTATTTAAATAATTAATATAGAGGCACGTTAGGATCCAATAGGTTTGTGGCGATGCATGCAGCTAATTTACATGGTTAATTGATGGTAAAAAAATTAAAGGCCAAAAATAGGTCATAATTATGGTAAAAAAAAAATGCATGTACCTTCTTTTACATTGCAAAAAAATTGCTCCGTCTTGTAGCACGAGATATAAACTATTACTGTTGAATATTGCTGTTAAAATCATGATGATTTTACATGCCAACACGTTTCTAATGTGTAAATTCTAATTAAAAACTTAAAAGCTAGTAAAATCATACCTACTCGTTTAAAATTAATAAACTCATTTAAAATCATACAAAATTGTGACTTTACACCCTAATTTACAAGAATGGGAGGAACTGGGTTCTGGATGTAAAGAAGATCATGAAGAGAGTGAAGAAGGTCATGAAGAAGTCAAGAATAGAGAAGATTTTATGCAGTTTATTACTTTGACGTTGAAGGTAACTTTGATCAGTCTGAAGAGTCCAGTCCTACTTTTGTTTAAAATATCAAAGGACTCAGTGGGAAGGTAGATGAGTTGATTAATGGAAAAAAAAGAAGCTAATTTCAAGAAAGCTCAGCATGGTGCCAAGAAGATGAGTCTCATGAAGTGGCTAAAAGGTAGTGTTAGATCTGATGAACACCTGGAATTAATCCAAGTTGTGAAGGCCCAAATGGTTTGTCTCATGTTGTGTCGCTATCCTTCCGAGCCTCGGGTTTCTGAATTTCTTGATTGCCTCTTTCCTTGCAGAGTCTGCTATGTGTTGGTCCATTATATATATATATATGGTTTTTTACGCCGTTTATTTTTGGTTATCCAATGAATTTATATGCCAGGCATCACTCATTTCATGTAAAATTAAATACAACATTGAACATCTTCCTTGTACAACCAAGGCCCTCTAATTTAGCTAAGAGGAAGAGGATGCCACGCACATTTTTAATTTACTGGAAGAGAAGAAAAATCCCCATTCATTTCCCCCACTGCCTTGAGCTTTTATTGGTAAATTATTTTTATTTTTATTGTATACTAAAATAACGATAATTTAATTTGAATTCAATGACTTGGTTTTAAAGAACATGACGGTTATATTTTTTTAAAAAAAAACAAAGAAATATGAGATCTAAATCCACAGAGAAAATACTTAGGTTTTATTTTTATTTAAAAAAAAAGTATTTATTTGTCTAGTTAATGAAATTTGTTCGTGTGAATTATATATTATGTGTGTGTGTGTGATTTTATGGCTTTTATTTTATTTGTATAT
>NW_011503677.1:0-9093 GCF_000495115.2 Populus euphratica
TGCTTAACTGTCCAAACCTTAACTGTCTTCGTGCTTCTTTTTGTGTTTTATTATAAACTACATTGATAATTTTTATAAAAATTATTTTATAATTTTAAAGGAAAAAAATACTAAATTTAATTAAATTTATTATCCAATTTTACCCTAGATAAAATATATGAGATAAATATTATATAGATATACTATTCACCTCCTCACATTTTATTATGGACAACATTATTCACTTTTTTTTTTAATTTTGTTATCAAATTAAAAAGAAAATATATGAAGTAAACATTGTGCAACTACACTATTTATCCTCTCATGTTTTTCTATGATTGACATTGAGCTTTTTTTTTTTTAGATTTGCTTTGAATTTAAAAAAAAAAAATTAAATTCAATTGAATTCATGGTTCAGGTTCACCCCACAAGTTTTATTATACATATCACTGTTTATTTTTTTTTAAGATTTCTTATAAATTTAAGAGGAAACAATATTGAATCACGTTGAGTTCATAATCTGAGTCACAGGTTTTTTTTTTAAAAGATTTAATATAAATTTAATGAAAAAAATATTAAACTCAATTTAAATAATTAAGCCACAACAATCAGATAATTATTTTTCTATTCTTATATTTCTTTTTTACTAGTATCTTTTATATATATATATATATATATATATATTAAAAATAAAATTTTTAAATTTATGTTTCAATTAACATCTCTCATATCTCTCATATGTGATTTTTTCCCACTTATTTAAACTTTATCGATAGAAATTCTTTATTAACGGTGCTTTGTGTATTTAATTTTTTAAAGATTGAATATAAATTTAAGAGAATAACATTATTGAACCTGATTAAATTCATAATCCGAGTCAAGAGTTTAATTTGTTTTTTTAAGTTTGAATATAAATTTAAGGAAAAACAATATTGAACTTGATTGAGTTCATAGTTTGAATTACTAGTTAGTCTTTTTTTAAAGGTTGAATATAAATTTAAGGGGAAAAATATTGTACCTAGTTAAATTTATGGTCCGGATCATAAGTTTAATAAGTTAAGTCACAACAACCAAATAATTATTTTTTATGATGTTGTTTTTTTATACTTGTGTGTGTATAAAATAATATTTAAATTTATATTTCATTTAAGATCCATTAGTTGTGAATTTTTTTTATTTTTTATAGAGATAGTGTTTTGAAGGTGTTGTGCATAGTTAAATTTTTTTAAAATGTTGAATATAAATTTAAGGGGAAAAAATATTAAATCCGGTTAAGTTCATGGTCCGGGTCATGGGTTTAACGAGTTAAGCTGCAACAACTAGGAAATTATTTTTTTCTAATATATTTTTTACTAGTATCTTTTTTTATATACATTTTTTTAAAATAATTTTTTAATTTATTTTTCAATTAATATCACTCATTTATGATTTGTTTTTCTTATTTAACCTCTTTTAGATAAAGATTTTTTTATGGTATTGTGTATATTTAATTTTTTTTAAAGGTTGAATATAAATTTAAAGAAAAAAAATTATTGAATCCAGTTGAATTCATGGTCCGGGTCATGGTTTTAATTTTTTTACTTTAAGGAAAAAATTATTGAATCCGTTTGAATTCATGATCAAGTTTCGGGTTTGTTGAGTTAAGTCACAATGACCGAATATATTTTTTTTATATTGCTTTTTTCTTATGTTATCTTTTTTTTATATATATTTTTAAAAAAATTAAATTTATGTTTCAATTAATATCCCTCACTTGTGATTCTTTTTGCTTATTTAACATTGTTTGGATAAAGATTATTTTTTTATGGTGTTGTGCACATTATGATTCATCAATAATTTTTTTTTAATCTTTTTGTATATAACAACTTTATTTTAAAAAATAAAAATATTTATTTTTATATAATATTTTTAGTATGTGTAGTCTTTTATAATTTTTTCCACTTCACTTCATTTAATTAATTTAATATGTTCATTTGATTGAATAAAAAGATTAGTTTTAATTAATAAATTTAAAAACATAATCGGCTAAATATACTGTTTATTGACACATTTAATTTTTTAAAATTTATTTTTAGTTATCATTAGTACCATTGTTTGTATTTATTAATTCAAATAGTTGTTGATTTATTTGATTAAATATATATTTATATATATATATATATAACTTTCACGAGAATGGTAGTACTTTCTTTAATTTATTGGGACGTTGAAATGTGTAGAGGGTTGTTGCCTCCTTTGTCAGTGTCCATAATTTGTGTTTTGTGAAGTTGGTCCCTCTTCTTTACTAGAAAACAAAAACTAGTGCAATCATAAATGTTATAACTGATTCTGACTGCTTTATAAAATTTATTTTTAAACCATTCGAATGGTCCAATGCCTTACTGCCGACCAAACTAAGGCCCCTGTCAAATTAATTCCAGCCACATTTTAATGAGTATTCTTTACGTTCTTTCAGTGAAGGATATTTTTAAGTAATTTCCTTAATAATTATTTGGAAATGCTCATTTGAATAAATTATGAACCAAACTTATTCATTCTACACACAAAGAAAAGAAAAGTTTTTTTAAAATCAAATCAAGTGAGATTAATAGAGATGTAAATAGTGAGAAGATTGCTCCTTTCAAATCAAGATTAACACCCCTCCATTCAAAATTTGATTTTTAATAAAAAGATTCATGCAAATGAAAGATAATTTTTTTTATTTGTTCACTTTTTTTATTGTAATTCAATAAAAAATTAATCTGTAATAAAAAATAAAAAATTATATAATTTGCGGGTTCAATTATATAAAAATATCATTTAACTAATTTTTAGTGAAATATGATTATATTCTCTTCTCTTACATAATTTATATTTAATGCTTTTGATCCGAATAGTTTACAGGAAGGCTCGAAACACCTTCCATTTGCAGCTGCAATTCTTGCACTATTTCACCTTTCAAATAAGGTGATTCAATATATTGTTATAGGAAGGAACAAATCTAGGCTTTTTTTTTATATATATATATATATGAACAAAAAGTTTTTTATAGTAGCACCGAGAATTGATTAACCTACAAAACCCTTGATATTGTTAATGGAATTGGGACATCTCCCTCAATGTTATATGGAAAAGTCATTTTTAAGAATAAGGTTTTTAGGATTAGATCACCATCTTTGACGAGAAGCAAAGTGAATCTAATAGAGAACAAATTGGGTATGAATTGAGCATGAGAATGGAAATAAATGGTTTCTAATTTTTTTTTTAATTGATGATGGAGTGTTTAACGATCTTTGCATTCCTTGGTATGACTCTTGATCACTAAACTCCTTAGTAAAAGCTTTGGTTTCTTTCAAATAAAGTCAAGACTAAAAGGGGTTTGGAAACAATGTGGTGACTTTAAGCTTATGAACGTCAACAATGGTTTCTTCATGGTGAAGTTTGATATCAAGGATTATATAGCAAAGGTTATTAACAGAGGTCCATGGATGATCTTTGACCATTATTTAGCAGGGTGTAACTGGTCTTCTGATTTCAATTTAGTCACTACCAAAATAAATCAAACGATGGTGTGGAAAAGAATTCCTAGCCTCAAACTTTTCTTTTATGATTAAAGTTTTTGCTTGTTATGGCCACAATAGTTAGTACTCTAGTTAAGGTGGATCTGAATACACTTAATATGGAAAGAGGAAATCTGCTTAGGTGTGTATTGAAATAGACCTTGAGCAACTTATTGTGGGTAAAATATAGATAAAAGATAATCAATATAAGGTGGAGTATGAGGGACTCCATATAATTTGTAGTAGATACAGTTGTTATGGTCATCACCTTTAAGTAACTTGTTATTGGTAAAATATGGATAAGAGATAATTGATACAAGGTGAAGTATAAGGGACTCTATATAGTTTGTAGCAGATGCAATTGCTATGGTCATCTAAGTAAGGACTACAAAACAAAAAAAATATCATAAAGTTACAATAGAGGGTCTAGTGGCTAAAGGGCTAAACATGATGGTGTTGGGATAGGCAAATGTCTGTTGTAATGTATCCCTATCAATAACTAAGATTTTGCAAACCATAGCGATATTCATAAGGATTGTCTTGTGGTTATAAGGAGGAGGAGAATTGAAGATGGTAGGAGTGCTAAATCTAAATAGAGGAGTTATGATGTAGATAGATAGATAGATAGAAAGATAGATAAGTAGATAGATAGGTTGCCTTACATAATATGAAGAAGGGTACTCTAATAATATATAAAAATAATAGACTTAATGACATAAAAGCTGCAAACTATGTTATTATGGGTTATTAAAGGCCCAATAGTCAAGACAGTGCACTGGCATAATAAAAAATCCAAAAGAAAGGAGGTCATTGTTGGTGAATCCTTAGGTAAACTAGTTGTGCTTGAAGAAGTTGGTAGAAATAGAATTCAAAAAGGGAAATGAAAGAAAATTATGCCAAATCCAGCGGGACAGAGTGTTTGGGATTTAATCTTTTCTATACCTTTAATATTCATAGTTCGAAATTGTGAAAAGATTTCATTAGAGGAGGCATGAAACATGAGACACGGGCTAAATAACATGACTCTTAAAGATTATATACTGCCAATAAAATCTCTAAATGATAGCAAGAATAAAAGATATCCCACATGATCTAAGAATTAATAATATAGTTGCCATAGAGCAACTTACATGTGTTAATAATGGAGTTATAACATGCTCAAAGAAGATATCTCCAGATGTAGCAGATTTGAATGGGAATATAAAAATGCAGATGGATAAGGGTACTTAATCATTTTGAATCTTTTCTTTTTTGTTTGTTTGTTTGTTTGTTTGTTTATTTATTTATTATTATTATTATTATTCATGTTCTTAAATATATGTATGTTCTCTCTTGAAATATTAATGGTGTTGTGAGCACATAGAGCAAACAACATTGCAGAGACTTGGGCGGCTAAAAGGCTAGACATGGAAGCATTGGGTGAGCAAATGTCTGTTGTAATAAATCCCTATCAATAGCTAAAATTTTTGCAAATCCTAGTAATACTCATGTGAATTGTCTTATTGTTACAAAGAAGAGGAAACCTAGAGATGCTAATAGAGCTAAATCTAAGGAGGCAATTTATAGAGATAATAATGATAAATACACTGTCTTTTATAATATGAAGAGTAGTATTCTGATTGCATATAAAAATGATGGACTCAATGATATAAAAGTTGCGAGCCCTATTGGAGGCCCAATAATTAAAACAATGCACCAATAAAATAAAAGATCTAGAATAGAGGAGGCCATTGCTGGTGAAACCTTAGGTAAACTAGTTATGCTTGAAGAAGTCAACAAATATAGAATACAAAAGGGGAAGTAGAAGAAAATTATGTCAAATTCAGCAAGACAAAGTGTTTGGGATTTAACCTCTTCTACATCTTTAATATTCATAGCTGGAAATTATGAAAAGACTTTATTAGGGGAGGTAAAAAGTATGAGACATAGACAAAATAACATGACTCCTAAAGATGATGTGCTGTCTACAGAATCTCTAAACAGTAGGAACAAAAGATAACACATATGATCTAAGAATAAATAATATGGCCAGCATAAGACAACTTGCATGTGTCAATAGTGGACTTATAACATGCTTAAAGGAGATAACTCTTTATATAACAAATTTATATGGGGATTTGGAAATGCAAATTAATATAGGCCCTTAATCATGTTGTGAACATACAAAGTAAACGACATTGCAGAGACTTGGTCAATAAGTTTTATCAAACTTTCATTGTTGTTCTTGAAACTCATATTCATTTTGTTAGGATGGAGAAACTTTTGAATGATTTAGATTTTTTTTTTCCAGCTGCGATTGTGGAAGCTCAAGGCTACGCAGGTGGCATATAGGAATTGTTTTTGAGATACAACTTCTTTATGATATTAGTTAATATTACTAACTAATATGTTACTATCCAGATTATTTTAGCACAAAGCTGCTAATTCTTAACAGTTGTCTACGCCTCTCTTATCCTTTATATCAGGCAACAACTTTGGGATTATCCTTCATCGCCCACAAGATCTAAGGGCCTTAAAATTTAATGGGAGACTTTAATGAAATTTGTAATCTTTTATAAAATCATGGGGGTATTTTTTTTTAGTTTAGAGCAAGTAAGTTTATTTATATGATAAATGATTGTAATCTGATGGACTTGGAGTATTAGGGCCTGGAATTTGCATGGCACTGCCATATCAATAGAGTTCATTACTTAGCTAAAAGACTATACATGACTTTTTTTGTTGGTAAAAAGCCAAACTGAATTTCTTAAAACCTATCTAGAGCACTTGTGTAGGCTTCATTCAAACCACAATCCAATTATTATGAGATGTGATAAACCCCCTGACGGATTAGGAGGTAAGTCATTCAAGTTCGAGGCAGTCTGGATTACTCATGAGGATTATAAAAATATAATTGTTAATTCCTAAAACAAGAGTGGCCAGGATATGGTTCATAGTTTAGATGAAGTCCGCTTGAATTCTATATTATTCAACAAGAATACCTTCAATAATATTTTTAAAAAGAAACTCAGAATTAAAGGTAGATTGAAAGGTGTTCAGACTTGTTTAGAGAATCATTATCAAGATGCTTTTTTTTAGCTGGAACATGATTTATGCTAGGAGTATAATGAAGTGCTCGTGCAAGAAGAACTTTTATGGTTCTAGAAATCTAGAGAAAAATAGATGTGTCATAAAAACAGGAATATAAAATTTATTCACACTCTTATAAATGCCTGAAAGAGAAAAAACATAATTTATAGGCTTTCTCTTCTTAATAGATCATGGTGTTCTGATGATATTGTTCTCTAGACAGAAGTTGTAAAGGTTTATAACTTTTTTTTTCTATATTTATGGTTGACCCTTATGAAGTCCATGTTGTCTTTATAAGTATAGGTTCTTTCAAAGTAGGTGATGATGTGTGGAATCATGTTCATAAAGCCTTTAAGAATGGGAATTTTGATAGGGATACTGCAGAATCTCTCGTGGTCTGAATTCCCAAATAGTAGAGGCCAACCAATTTTAAAAAAACTTCCATCAAATTAGCCTATATAGTGTTATTTACAAACTAATTACAAAAGATTTGGTGAGCAGGTTGCATTCTTATCTTTGATAATCTCATTGGTCCTCTTTAAAATAGCTTTATTATAGGTCGTAATACTTTTGATAATGCTTTGATTGTTAAGGAGGTAATGAATTATATGCACATGACTAAACATGGAGATTTAGCTATAAAAATCAATATAAAGAAAGCTTATGACATAGTTAATTAGAACTTTCTCTAGATTACTCTTAAGCAGTTTTTGTTTCCAGCAACTATTATTTATCTAGTTATGTTTTATATTCAGGCATCTTTCCTCACTCATCTTTGGAATAGCTCAAAGCTCTCATTATTCGCTCCTAATCATAGGTTGCATCAAGACGACCTTCTTTCTCCTTATTTATTTGTTGTGTATAGAGAAATTAGGTTGTTTGATTAGTAACAAGGTTTCAGATAAGTCCAGCACCCATTCATGTACCTAAAAGGGATCCAGACATCTCACACTTTTGTAATGTGGCAGAATTAAATGTTAACTTTAAAAAATCTCAAGTCATGTGCTCTAAAAATATTGATAGGTAGCTCAAATGTTAGCTTTTTTATAAATAAAATTGGAATGAACTAGATTTTTTTAGCTTCTCACATATAAAACAATTAATGAAATTTTAAAAAATTTAGATTAAATGGAGACTTTCCATAATTGTGTTTTAAGTTAAAGTGTACGGGCTTAATCGTTTTATGCTTTTTTATAAAAACAAGTCACATATTAGGATAAAAAATATATGATGTTTAAATTAATAAATTATAGGAGAGATGGAAAGTATAATTGTTAAAACAAGAATGTAAAAAAGTTTATTGTATAAAAATATTAAGTTTATTGTGACTTGTGTTGTTACTTGGTGACTTATCTTAGGTATACTCATTCTTGATTTTTTTTAATAGATAGTAATTAATATTTTTATTTTTTTTATAATGTTATAATACTTTAAAGAGATTATTATAATTTATTTTTAATTTTTTTATTAAATTCTAGATTGATTAATTATATTCATATGAAACATTTATAGCAACAAAGAAAATCATATGTATTCAACAACCAAATTTAACATTTAAGAAAACAAATAAAATTTTAAATAAAAAAATCAATCGATGTAAAATATTTGCATAGAAGCTATTTTATACTTTATTAGGAAGATGAACTGCATGTTTCAGTCTTTAATTAACATTAACAGTATTTTTTTCATAATTTATCAATTTATTTTATCCAATACACACATTACTTCTTCTTTTTCATTCTTTAGTTGGAAAAAAAAAATACCACAAAACATTTCTATTGCATTGAAGCCCTTTTCACTTATATAAATGTTAACTTTAAAAAATCTCGAGTCATATGCTCTAAAAATATTGATAGGTAGCTCAAACGTTAGCTTTTTCAGAAATAAAATTGGAATGAACTAGATTTTTTTAGCTTCTCATGTATGAAACAATTAATGAAATCTTAAAAATTTTAGATTAAATGGAGACTTTCCATAATTGTGTTTTAAGTTAAAGTGTACGGGCTTAATCGTTTTATGCTTTTTTATAAAAACAAGTCACATATTAGGATAAAAGATATCTGATGTTTAAATTAATAAATTATAGGAGAGATGGAAAGTATAATTTTTAAAACAAGAATGTAAAAAAGTTTATTATTTTATGATTGTTGTATGCAATATTATATTGTGACTTGTGTTATTACTTGGTGACTTATCTTAGGTATATATACCCTCTCACTCATGATTTTTTTAATAGATAGTAATTAATATTTTTATTTTTTATAATTTTATAATACTTTAAAGAGATTATTATAGTTTATTTTTAATTTTTTTATTAAATTCTTGATTGATTAATTATATTCATATGAAATATTTATAGCAACAAAGAAAATCATTTGTATTCAATAACTAAATTTAACATTTAAGAAAAACAATAAAATTTAAAATAAAAAAATCAATCGATGTAATATATTTGCATAGAAGGCTATTTTATACTTTATTAGGAAGATCAACTCCATGTTTCAGT
>NW_011503679.1:0-6509 GCF_000495115.2 Populus euphratica
TTTTAGGGTTGATATTTGATTTTACAAGCATCTAATTTTATCATAAAATTTAAAAATAAATAATTTATAAAAACAACAAAGTTACTAAACTCATTGAAATCCATGACCTAAGTCGTAGGATGACTAAGGTAGATTCGTGACATCATCTCAATATTTAAAAAACAATTTGTCATCTTAAAGTTTTTTCAAAAGTTATGTGATGTTTTTACTGATTATCCAAATTGTCTTCAAACCTATTAAATAGAATGTTTCACTTTGGTTTAACATACGGTTTAATTCAAAATTTGAGCTAAACAAGGAGTTGAGTTGATAAGTTTCAAGATCGAATCATTTGAATGGATTTAATGATACTGTTAAAAAAATCTCTATACTTTTAACATTTTTTTAAAGTTTAAAAAAAGAAAGTCCAACCTACAGCAAAAAAAAACGAGCGAATGTAATAGTATCTTTCTATGATATGTTTTTTTACTCTACCATATATTTGTGATTTCTTAAATTTTAAAAATAAGAAGATATTTAATTGTGAATACCTTTACTTGTTTTTATAATCACATGTACACTTGTCATACTTTGAGAGAGTAGAAAGAAAAGTTTGCTAAAAATTTATTGTCACTCTATCATAAAACATCGTTTCACTACCAAACAAAGCTCATCAAAATGGTTTTAACATTATTGTGAAGGAGCAAACAATGGAGAGAGTAGAAAGAAAAGTTTGTTGAAAATTTATTGTCACTCTGTCATAAACATCGCTTCACTACCAAACAAAGCTCATCAAAATGATTTTAACATTATTGTGAAGGAGCAAACAATGACATTCAAAGAGACCATACGTGTTGTCAAAGCAATGACTCAGAAAGTACACTACACACAATATCATTAAATAAATATCTCATACTTATATTTAATCAATCAATCTAATTTATCTGTGAAAAATTTAAACCTGAATTTAGTAAAAAATCTTATAGAAAGAAAAAAAACTGTGAAAAATTTAAACCTGAATTTAGTGAAAAATCTTATAGAAAGAAAAAAAATCAAGCTCAATCTTCAATTGAATAGATATTAAATGATAAAATTGAAAATACATGAGTCTAAAAACAAAAAGTGGGGGATGAACCTCCTAAATATATGCTAATATTTAAAACTTGCACTTGTAAAATTCTAGACTCTGGCTAAATAAGGAAGCTCAATTTTGAAAAAATTCAATGTTGAAGGATGAGATAAAAAATAATAATTTTAAAAAATAGCCAAAGAAAATTAAACAAACAATAACAAAAAAAAACCTAAATTAAGCCAAGTTATTTTCTAAATTAGTGAGCAATTTTATAGTTTTTAAACTCAATTTGGTGGTCGACCTATAGCAAGTACTGGATTAACTTGGGTCAATTATTTTTTTTTGTTACTTTGTAAAAGAATAAAAATGGTACTATTTTTTTTTTGAAAAAAAGTAAAAAAGTTAGTGGCCTTTCACTAGATTTTTCTCAAGGTGACCAGGTCACAAATTAATTTGAATTGTTGACGGGGTTATACTGGGTTATTCCACTCACTATTTTTTTGTAAGACTTGACCCTACCTATATTCCACTCACTATTTTTTGTAAGACTTGACCCTACCTATACCCTGGGTTACCCAGGTTACAATTCTACAATTTTATAAGCGAATTGGGTTTTAAAATAATGAAAAATGATTGAAAAGTCAAATAAATAAAAACAACATAGTTCAATCTTCAATTGAATAAATACTGAATGATAAAAATAAAAAAATACAAATTAAAAAAATACTAAGCAAACTGAAATAGATCTCCTAAACATGGGTTAATCTTTAAGACTAGAAATCCATGAAATCCTAGATTCGGGCTCCATAAAAAATCTCAATTCCTAACTAGTTAACATTAAATGATGAAATAAATAAATAAATAAATAATTTAAAAAATTTCTTAAAGTAAAACATGGCAATAAAAAGAATAAATATCAAATCTAATGGGAAAATAAAACATAAAGAGGGTAAGATTGTAAAAAAAATTAATTTAAAAAATAGTAATAAAAAGAATAATGACTACTTTTGAAATATAAAAAAAATTAAAGGGAGTGACATTGAAAAAAAAAATTATAATTTTATAAATTATACAAAATAAAAAAAATGATAATAAAAAGAACAAAGATCAATTCCAAAGAAAAAACAAACTCAAGGGCTATTTCATGATTTTTAAATATTAAGTGTGAAAATTAAAAAGGATAGGAAAAAAAAACAAAAAGTATTAAACTAAAGCTCTTTTGACCATGCATGTCATGACATCATAAAAAGACATCCAAGATGATTCACACACCTTTATGGAATGTGACATTTGGTTACCGAATAACGCTAAATGTGCATTTCCTTGCTACATAATTTTTTTTTAATAATAATGATTATTAAAATGTAAAAATACCTCTAAGTCAACTTCATAATAATAATAAAAAAAAATTATGAAGAAATAATGGAAAAGCTCCTCAAATATAGTTTAGTAGATTTTACTTTTAAAGATAATTAAGTTATTTTATTGTGATAAAAAATTGAAATAACTTAAAAGCTGTTGGTGCAAGTTTTTTTTTTATTTCAAGGTAATTAAGTTGATTTATTGTAAAAAAGAGAGTAAAAAGACTAATTTGTACTTGTATAATTTGAAAATTCACAATTATATTATAAAAAAATCTAATTATCTCTAAAAAAAATATAGTTTAAAGGTTTTATTATTAAAAAAAACAAATTATTTTATATTTAAAAACAGATGTGCACTTTTTCGATTTCTTCATCATTATATTTCTAAACAAAAAATGTATGTATTGAACACTTATTTTTTGTTGGCATATTAAGGAGTAAAACAAAATTGTTAATATCTAATATTGTGATTTATAATTACTTGTTTCTTGATATGACTACCATTTTTATGTGAAATTATTTTATATTAAAAAAAACTAAATAAGAAGGGATTTTACTATACATTTCCTCGCAATTGGAATAATACTTTCTTTTCTTTTTTTTTAATCTATTTTTTTATAATTTTAATTTTATTATATAACATTAAGTTTTTTAAAGATTTTTTTATAAGGTAATTATAGTTTTTTTGAGTTCAACATAGGATTGACGAGTTAACTTGATTGACTCAAGTTTTTTACCTTTTTTCTAATTGATTTTATTTTTTAATTTTATTTTTTAATATTGTGTTGATTTAGAATTATACTTCATGTTTTATTTTGATTTATATTTTATGAGGTTATCTTTGTCTTGTGACTTGGGTTATGGACTTGATGAGTAACCTTGGTTAATTAAAGTTGTTTTTTATGTTCTTTTTTAACTGATTTCTCAATTTCGTTTCTATTCCTCAACATTAAGTTTAGGGGGAATTAAACTTAATAATTATTTTAAATTTATTTTTTATAATTTTGTCTCAATCTCAGGACCTTAACTATGAGTTTGACAAGTTAATTCGATTGGCTTGAGTTTTTTTTTGTTTTCTAATTGACTTTTTTTTTATCAATTTCATCATTTAATATTGAGTTTATTGAGAATTATACTTTGTGTTTTATTTTGGATTACTTTTTATGAGGTTATTTCCATCTCATCACTTAGATTATGAGTTTGACAAGTTAATCATGTTAACATAAGTTTTTTTTGTCATTTTTAATCAATTTTTTTCTCAATTTGTTTTTTAAATACTAGGTTGAATGGGAGTTAATCTTCATAAATTATTTTAATTTATTTTTTATTGGGTTATCCCGATCTTATAACCCAAGTCATGAATTTGATAGGTTAACTCATGTAAGTTTTTAGGGTTCCTTTTTTAATCATTTATTTATTTATTTTTATCTTTCAAAATTAGGTTGATTAAGAATTGAAATTTATAATTTGTTTCATTTTGCTTTCTATTAAGTCATCTTGGTCTGATGACCCGGGTAGCGAGTTTGAAATGTTAACTTAGGTTGAATTAGGTCATCTTTTTTTATTTTTTTTTTAATTGATTCATTTTTATTTTTTTCATTCAAAATTAAATTTATTAGAAATTGATATTCATAATTTATTTTTATAACTTGACGTGTAGATTGACAAATTAACTATGATTGACTTACATCGATTTAATATATTTTTGTCTCAATTCTTTTTTTTTAATATCATTTTAAATATTTATTTTGAATCAAACTATATTTTTAATGACCATCTAGGTTGTTCTTGAACCCACCAAGATAATCAAGTTAAATTAGAACAGTCCCCACATAGTTTGTTTATTTTTTTTCTAGAAAAAATATTTTTTTACATTAAAAAATTAATCCGACCCATAATATAACGGATACTAGTGCTCTAGTTTAAGGTTTTACATTAAATTACTTAAAAGCACACAAGCTGTTATTGTTAATCATATAATATATGTCCCTAATGTTTTATTGCATGCTACTTGGTGTAGACGAATATATGCAATCAACCTTTTAGGATTTCAATAACTACACTTTTGAAGTATGCACTCACTTTAAAAGTAAAATGAACTCAAAAGCTTTAGAATTGAGTAAAGGGATGGCATAAACTAGAGGCAAAATAAGTTAAAACAATACAGAAGAAGGAAAGAGAAGTTTTGCTAAAATATACACAACATCTTCCCTTCCACCTCTATTTATACTGATTTTTCTAAACCAAAACTAATGAAAAATTAATTTTGATAATTACTAAAATCAATTCTTGTTGTTTCACCTTAATAACATGCCATAAAATAAAATAAGAAACTTATATTTTTTTAGCTTTAAATCCAAACATTTTTCTTTTGAAAAAACTATTCAGAGCGATAAAGAAAAATAATTGTTCAAACTTTCTATTCATGGGCTAAATATTTATAAATGGGTTGGCAAACAATAGTTTTTAATGGGCTAAACAATTATTTTATAGCAAAAAACAAGCCCAAGCTCAAGACTTTTGCTAAAAAAAGGCACATGTATAGGAGTTACTCGTATCACTTTACCGAGATTCATTTGTGAATCTTCAACTTTCCACTTTATAAACTATATATAAACTAAACACGTTATTTATAACCAATTCTCTACTATGATTGAATTTAATTATAGTGTTTGATTCGAATTTAATTGATAAAAAAGTTGAATTTACTTGTTTAAAAAAGATAAAATTCAATTCATTTTGTTTTTTATATTATTCTCATAACCCTCATTTTATTTCTTTAAAGATCTTTTTTTTTTAAATAGAACTAGATAAGTATTTTAAAAAAGTTAGTTTTAATATTAAATTTATTTTTTTGAAATTATAAATTAAAGGGGTTGATCTCTAATTTACTTTTATAGTATTTTTAGATATTTTTAGAGATTGAATTCTATTTGGAATTTTTAAATTGTAAATTAAAGGGGTTGATATCTAATTTACTTTTATAGTATTTTTAGAGATTGAATTCTATTTGGAATTCAATTATTGATACTTAAAAGGTTTCAAACGTGTTGTAAAAAAAAATATTTTTTCTTTTCTATATGAGATAAAGAGTTTTAGGTTTTATGAAAACATTGGAATATATGATTTTTTATATTATTTTTTTTTATATTTATAATAATTTTTTTTTAATTATATTAATTTTTTAGATTAAATAACTTTATTAAAAACAATTTACCACGAAGTTTTAATCCTAAAAATAATTACAACTCATTTTAAATTTAACGATTAACCATGTTATTATCAAAAACAAATTTCAACACCAAGTAGTCGAGCATGAAAGTCCCTAAGGATTTTAAGGGGTGGACTGACGGGACAATGGACACTACTCAATGCTGCTCAAACTTGTAATATATTAGGAGCTTTTATTGTTGACCATATAAAAATGAGTGAATTTTTCTCAATGGCCTGACTTTTGGATTCCAATCAATGGATGCATAATTTGAATAAGCAAATTTCATGGCTGATCCTATTTTTTTTTTAGATTAAATTGAGTGTTTAGATTAATGTGAGTGTCCGGGCCAGCTTGCGCGCACCACGACTAATCCCACAGGCCCTGAAGTTAACGACCATGTAAGCCTCCAGTGGCCATCATATGAGCAACCAAGGACTCGAACCTGAGACCATAGATAGAGCAAACCTCTCAGTCCCAAATCTTTACCACTTGACCACCACCTAAATAGTTATGGCTGATCCCATTTTAACACTTCATGTTATTGATAATCTAACTATTAATATTATTGTATGGACTTTCCAAATATAGATTAGCCTGAATATTTAACTCAAGATATAATAATATATCAAAGAGATTTTCATAAAATTTTAATGTAATTCATTCATCAAATTAAAAGTTATGTTTAATAATATAAAATTAATCAATAAATAATTTTACATTAAAATTTAATTTTTTTATTTAATTAATAATTAAATTAAAAATTATACTCGATAATACAAAATTGACCAATAAATAAATTCAATGTTTCCTATTTAATCAATGCCAAAACCCTATCATTTATTTTACTCAGTCCTTGAGATAATTTTTTTTATTATAATAT
>NW_011503679.1:6949-9087 GCF_000495115.2 Populus euphratica
GTGGTTAAGCATTATTAATCTTGTAATTTGGAAAGTGGTTGAAATGGCTAATAATTTAGTTAAGCACGAAAAGTAAGGATCTATTTTGTTATCACACCATTAATAATTGGTGCTTATGATTTCTCCACACTTTGTAATAAAAATATGCTTTTCATGGTGACTATAGGAATGTTACTTTTAGACGTGAGGCTGATTTCTATATCTTTTTAAAATGTCACAATTTTTTTTCCTTTTTTCCAAGTGAAAAGTCATCAAATAAACTAATTCAATCTATAAATTTAGTAATAGCATGCAGGGGATGAGAAAAAAACTAAAAAATTGATTGAATTAAAAAAACTAAAAAAAATAATTAAAAAAATTGAATTGTAAAAAACTCGATTAAACTGACTAGAATTTTTTAAAAACTAACTAGTTCGGTTTTGATTTTATAAGTATGAAATAAAAAAAACTAAACTAAATAAAAAAAAAAAACCAAGTCAAAATAAAAAAACCGAGCCAAATAATAAAAATTAAGCAAAAACCAGAAAACTGGTTTTTGTTCTAAAATAACAAAACCAAAACTGGTTGGTTGAATTGGTTTTGGTTTTTTTAAAAAAATCAATTTGATTATTTTTTTGATAAAAATCGAACCGAACTGAAAATATTGATCTCTAATTAGCACATGATTGTGACACGATTCAAGACTTAAATTACGAGCTGGGTAAATTAATATCTTATTATTTTATTTTTAAAATAATTTTATTTTAAATATTTATTTTTAAAATACATTTTTTTAGATAAAAATGAATTTAAAAAACAAAACTTATTCGGGTTATAAATTGATAAATCAAGTTAGCTAAACTTAACAGGTGACAATCTAAAAAAACCTGGTATAAATCTCAAGCTAGTACGTGAATGGATGAACCACTACGAATTTAAAGATTAATAAATCGGATCTAAAAAAAACAGAAACAGAGGAGAGAAATCACAGGGCATTAATCAGGGAGGGAGACGTGTCAATTCAAGAAAATACCAAACACAAAAGAAATCATTCTAAAAAGGAAAAACATTTTCGAAAATTTTAGGCATGCACAAATCGAGTCCACCGACAGCCAGCCACTAGTGTAGAAAACCGAAGCTACCGACAATTATCGGTAAATCATGAGGCACAGCCTGTTAACAGCAAAGAAAATATTCAACTAGTGTCGCTTTCTTGACAAACAATATTCCAACGGACACAGATCAATACGTGTTAATATATTATTGGTTTCATTATAATAAGCCAGGACCTTTTAATTGTAGAACCAATCACATCAATACATGTCATCGAGCTCATGGAAGTTAGTGTGTTAGCTAGTTAAATTGGAAAGCGACGTTCTAGCTGTTTATGACGTGGCTCCAGCTGCGTGTAGCTTCGACTCCGTTTTAAGCTTCTCGGCTTTCTAACCCACAGTCCAACTTTCCCATTTACGGAAGAGGCTAAGTTTGGAATGGATGATTTGATTTTCTTTTTATCATTGCTTCAATAGGGAACCAATCCTCTTCCAAAATATGTTGAGAAAAAAAATATAGACGACAAATAAAATCTAAATGTAGGTTAGTTTGTATTGTTTTTTAATTGATTATAAAATGTGTTATGAAAAGAAAATCATATGATATCAAAAAGTAAAATAAGATTTGCTTATAAAATATTGTATTTATAATTTTTTTTTGATATAAATGAAGTTTTAATTTTGAATTGTGAATGATTACAGGAAGGACTAAAGCAGAAATAATAAAAAATATAATATCAAATTTAAATATAAGCATGTTTAATAATATAGTATAATGTGTTTTTTAAAATATTTTTTAATTAAAAATATATTAAAATAATATTTTTTTTTATTATTATTATAAATTTAAACATCAAAACCATTGAAAAGTATATTAAAAAATTAATTTGATATTTTTAAATGAAAAAAATTATTAAATATTTTTAAAAACTTAAATTATAAGAAACATATATTAAAGTTAAAGTTATTTTGAGAGTATTCCAGAATATGGTAGCGGTTGTTTTTTTAAAATAATTTTTTTAGAAATGCATCAAAATAATATATTTTTATTTTTTAAAAAATTAATTTTAATATTAATATATTAAAACAACCCTAAATTATAAAATA
>NW_011503692.1:0-1001 GCF_000495115.2 Populus euphratica
GTTAGTATCAAACACTAAAGTCCATATTGAGTTTACATTATACTTATTCTTACACCATTAGTGTAACCTTTTCACCTTGAGATAATAAACTTAGCTAAACATAATGAAAGAAAGAAAAATAAATAAACAAAATAAGAACATAAATAAGGTAAAAGTTAACTAAGTAAATGAAAAGAAATAAAAGGCATAAACTTGATATTAATGAAAGCAAAGCACAAACATTACAAAAAATACAAAGAGAAAAAGCAAGAGCATGATCTTAATCTAGAAACCAAGATGCCTAAATGATGGCAAATGCCTCCTTTTATAGGCCAAAATTAGGTACTATTGATTTGATGACTAATTGATGAGTGGGTGGCTAACTCTTGACTTGGTGACAATCCTTATCTTGTCTACCCAAAACGTCATTGATAACGTTAGAATTGAAACCACTTGAAAACATGAATATTGTAGGAAATTGTCTTAAATTTCTTGTGTAAAACATTGAAGTCATTTGGACTTCTAGTACTCTATATATAGGTCAAATACTAAACAGTGCTCAAGTTGGAGAATAGATTCAGACTTCTTTGTTGTTGCAACAATTTGGACTTGAAAATAATATTTTTAAATCTTAGGCTCCATATGAAAGTTATAGGCCTATGTCTTACCTTTCCATCCATATAAAGTAGACCAAAATCTGAGATCTACAGCTCCAGATATGACCTAATTACTGAATAGTGTTCCGGTTTGGACTGCACCGACATCTCTTTTCTAAGTTTGGCCATCTCTTTGTCCTTTCAATTTCAGTTCTTAAATTCATCAATCATTCCTTTTATTTATGTGATAGGCCTGCTTTTAAAATGAACATTTACCATAAATTAAAGGTATCTTATATTATTAGATATATTATTATAAAACATGTTTTAGTTAAGGAGTTATTGATACTTCAAGTGCAAAATGATGACATAAAACCTTGATAAAAATATACTTTTAAGTAGTAATCACCCCCCCCAATTAGCTTC
>NW_011503692.1:1070-9010 GCF_000495115.2 Populus euphratica
TTAATCAAAGCGCTCAAATAGAAAAATACTTTGCAAATTCTATAAAGCAAGGTAGTGATCATTTAACTTCCATTAATCTATCCAGATAAACAAACTCTCATTAAATTTATATACCTGCTCAATACCTCTTAACAAGATATTAATAAATATTTTTTTATGCTCAATATATCAACACATAGTTATGGGTCTTTACTTGGAAGAACACAAAATTCTTTTTCTATTGTTTAAGATTAACTTCCTTAGGTTGAGATTTTTTTTTCTTTTTTTGTTTTTTTTTGTTTTTTTTAAATCTATATACATGTAACTTAAAACATGATGCATCTTTAATTCATGTAATGATCTTTTGACTAATGACTCCCAAACTAGATGGTCTTAGAGCATGAGGTGTTAAGACAACCCTAGGAGCTTAATAACTCGAGTTGTAGATACTATTAAGTAGATAATGCAATGTTTAATTCCCTTAAGCTTTTCTCTTCAACCCATGTAACAAGTGTTGGGCCAATAGCTCCCAAGTCAGTTGACTTTAGGGTATTAGGTGTTAAAACACCTCTTCGGGCTTAATTGCTTAGGTTATGGAGGCTACGAAACCAAACTTATCTATATTTTTATTATCATTATTTTTTTTTGCTCTTTTTTTGTGCTTTTTTTCATATTATATACTATCCATTTCCTTTAGTTGTTACCTTTAACAAAAGAACATAAATAATGTAATAATTCAATGTGCAACCCACAATCATATGTTAAAGTGTATGTGTGAAAATTAAGGTTTAAGAATACATGTTAAATGAGTATATGAGCATAATTAAATGATAATAATGCGAGAGTTTGTAAACCTGACTATTTCAAGAAGTATTATAATAAACCTTATTAAGAATGGTTACCAAGATGCATCTCAAAAGTCACTTTAACAAAAGAGCTCCTTTACTCTGTCATTCTAATAACAATAATTTTGCACATGCTTTATGAAATGGAAAACATAATTAGTTAATTTTTTTTTTTGAAAGCTACTACCCTCTTCCCCTAACCAAAATGAGACATTGTCCTTACTGTTCTAAGATAGAAAGATAGAGTACAGAAGACATCACTTGAAATAATGAACATTGATAAATCTGAAACACACTTAAACAAATATAAGAAATAACAAAACACAATAAAAAAAGTAAAAGACATAAAGATTCACAAATAAAGACTCAAATCTAATCTAAGCTTTTTACAGCTTTTCTTAGATGACCAATTTATGTGACTCATGGAGGGATCAATTACAGGAATGAAAGATTGTAGTTGGTAAATTAATTGTTCAGCAATAGCAGCAGAGATTATGATTTGTCGTGTAGAAGATGGTAGCAATTCCTGTTCCACAGCATGATCAAGAAAAGACAACAACTTATCATAATAACCATTAACATTTAACAAACCTATAGGTTTATGGTGAATGTGTAGTGGGGCCCAAGAGGAAATATGAAAGATCTCTTCCAATGTGCCTAGACCACCTGGTAAGGTAATAAAGGCATCAACATGGCTAAACATTGCATTCATTCGAGTAGACATTGTGGAGACCTGTAGTTCCTCTCCAATTATTTTTCCAATGATGTCCACTTGTGCTAAAACTTCGGGGACGACCCCCAAAACTTGATTACCTCGTAAAAATACAACTATTGACATACCTCCTATTAACCCAAGACTGCCTCCCCCATATACTAAATAAATCTTTCTCTCAGTTAGCACCTGACCAAGATGATTTGCTGATTCTAAAAACTCTTTTTCCTTCTTAGGACTAGATCCACTGAAAACACAAATATTTCTTATGTGATGACCTAAGAAACTTGTCATTTCTACACACTTCTATATTTGTTGAATGTATGGGTTGAGTAGAAATGAAAGGAAGGAAGAGAGGATTTTATAGATGAGAAATTAAAAAGGCAATCATACCACCTATATGTAGGCCAGCTAGAGTCTCACACACTCTCTCTCTTTTTATTTATTTATTTATTTATATATTTTTTTAAAAAAACATGTGTATGTACTGGTAGTTGTGATTGTGGCTCACATCTTTCCTTGGTTTTACGTCTAAGAACGGCTTAAACACCCTTTATGGGTCGGGGATAGGCTTCTCATTCAGTTTTCTTAAAAACTGGTAAAAAGGGTTTTTTTCAGTCAGATTCGCAAGACTAAGTCGATCATGTTTTTTTTATGAAAATGGGGTAATAAATCATGAATTGGACGATACATATCTTCACTAGGATGCATCTCAAGATTTAATAGAAGATTATCTAAAGACTTCTTACTCAAGCCATCCTTAATAAATTGTATTTTATCTTCACAGTTTATAGATATCATTCCTAAAGAACAACATTGCGCATTACAAGTCCATCTGGTACATCGATGACAGACTTTCAGTCGTTTTGCACGATGTACAAAAATGTTTTTACCTGTTCCAAGCATGTGTGAAATGAGGGAATTAGAGGACTCACCTAATAATGGGACCTTTGCTTCAATCAACTAGTGAATATCTTCAGGAATTCCATGATTTATTAACAACCTTAATCTTGCACATCTAGCACGGTAAATTTTTGTAATCTTATTCTGAGGTAGAGCGGGAAAATACTTTTTTTAATTTTTCAAGATTAGTGCCCATTTTCAAATAAGAATTGGAAGAGAGATTCAAAGAATTGCACAAATATATACACAGATATCAATTATTGTGGGAAACTGAAAGAATCAACTTAAGTCACGAAGTACCGTTGTCTGCTATTTGACCGGGGTGAGGGAAACTAGCAAAAATCACTCAAAAAGAAACACAAAAACAATATGAGAGAAAAAAGTCAATCTTTATATACAGGATCACCCAATTTAATAGTCATTTTCAACTAAAAAATTATCAAAGTAAACTTTCAAACGATGTCCATTTACCTTAAAAACATTGTCATTCTTTGGATTCTTGATATCACAGGCCCCATATAGATACACATGTTTCACAATAAAAGGACCGCTCCATCTTGATCTTAGTTTTTCAGGAAATAAATGCAGTTGACAATTATAAAGCAAGACTTTTTGACCAACATTGAATGTTTTTCTCAGTATTTTCATGTCATAAAACTCTTTGATTCTTGCTTTATGAATTCTTGAATTTTCATATGCATCATTTCTTATTTCCTCAAGCTCATTTATTTGTAATTTTTGCAGTTAACTAGCATCATCCAGATTTGAATTAAAAGCTTTAATAGCCCAATAAGCTTTATATTCAAGTTCCACAGGCAAGTGACAAGGTTTTCCATAGACTAGTCTATAAGGAGACATGCCTAATGATGTCTTATAAGTAGTTTGACAAGCCTAAAGTGCATCATTAAGTCTTAAAGACCAATCTTTCCTATTAGGGTTCACTATTTTCTCCAAAATATGTTTGATCTCCCTATTAGCAAGCTCTACTTGTCCACTTGTTTGAGGGTGATAAAAGGTGGCAACTTTGTGTGTGATTCCATATTTCTTCATTAAAGAGTCGAATGGCTTGTTGCAGAAATGTGTTCCCCCATCACTTATTATGGCTCGACGGATTCCAAATCGACTCAAAATATTTTCTTTCAAAAACTTTATCATTGTTTTGTGATCATTGTTTCGACTTGGAATTGCCTCTATCCATTTTGAAACATAATCTATTACGACTAATATGTATAAGAAACCAAATGATGGAGGAAATGGACCTATGAAATCTATACCCCAACAGTCAAAGATCTCAATGACAAGAATAGGATTTAAAGGCATCATGTGATGTTTTGGAATAGATCCCAACTTTTGACAATTTTCACAAGGCTTGTAGAATGCATATGAGTCCTTGGACATGGAGGGCCAGTAAAATCCACTTTGTAAGATTTTTGTAGTTATCTTTCTTAATGAGAAATGACCTCCACATGCCTCAAAATGATAAAATTTAATGACACTACTTACCTCATGTCAGGAATGCATCTTTGAATATTTGATCAGGACAATATTTGAATAAATAAGGGTCATCACAATAAAAGTTCTTCACCTGGTTCAAAATCTTTTCTGTCTTGGGTACTCCAATCAGCTGGCAAATCTCCTAAAATAAGAAAATTGATAATATTAGCAAACCAAGACATTGTATAGACAGAAAGTAAAGATTCATTTGGAAAGTAGTCATCACTTGGTGTGATGTTAGTTTTCAAATCTGTTGTCAATCTTGACAAATGATATGCGACAACATTTTCGATGCCTTTTTTATCTTTGATTGTGATATGAAATTCTTAAAGTAACAAAATCCACCGCACCAATCTAGCCTTAAAATCTTTCTTAGAAAGAAGATATTTCAATACTGCATGATCACTAAAAATAACAACAGGTGAGCCAATAAGATAAGACCTAAATTTTTCACATGCAAATACTACTACAAGTAATTCTTTTTTAGTGGTGGACTAATTTATTTGGGCATTATTTAAAGTTTTACTTGCATAGTAAATCACATAGGTTTCTTATCTTTTCTTTGTCCCAAAAGAACACCTACGGCATAATCACTAGCGTCACACATTATTTCGAAAGGTAATGACCAATCAGGAGGTGGAATGACAGGAGCACAAGTAGGCAAATTTTTAAGTTTAACAAAGGCTTTTTCACATTGTTCAGTCCATTCAAAAATATTATCCTTTGTTAGAAGGTTACTTAAGGGCTTAGATATTACGCTAAAATCTTTGATGAACCTTCTATAAAAACCAGCATGTCCTAGGAATGATCTAACATCTTTAATAGATTTTGGTGTTGGCAAGTTAGCAATTAACTCGATTTTAGATTTGTCAACCTCAATTCCTTTTGATGAAACAATATAACCAAGTACAATACCGTTTGTTACCATAAAGTGACATTTTTCCCAATTCAGTACAAGATTCTTCTCTTCACACCTCCTCAAAACATTTTCTAAGATAGTCAAACAATCATCCATAAAAATCTCAAGAAAATGTTCAACCATATCACTAAATATACTAAGCATGCATATTTGAAATGTGGCTGGTGCATTACATAATCCAAAAGGCATCCTTCAATATGCAAAAGTACCAAATGGACATGTGAAAGTAGTCTTCTCTTGATCTTCCAATGCAATTTCAATTTGGTTGTAACCTGAGTAGCCATCTAGGAAACAATAAAATTCATGACCTGCAACTCTTTCTAGGAGTTGATCCATGAAAGGTAAATGAAAATGATCTTTTCTAGTCACTGAATTAAGTTTTCTATAGTTAATGCACATGCGCCAACCAATAACAGTCCTAGTGGGAATTAACTCATTATTCTCATTTGTTATCATAATGACTCTAGGTTTTTTGGGTACAACTTGGGTAGAACTTACCAATTTGCTGTTAGAAATAAGATAAATAATTCCATTATTTAGAAGTTTAATGACTTTATTTTTCACTACTTCTTTCATATTAGGATTGAGCTTTTGTAGCATTTCCCTAGAGGGTTTAGCATTTTCCTCCAAATAAATTATGTGTGTACAAATCAAAGGACTATTTAATTTTTCAGTAAAATCCACTTCCTATAAATCATTATTATCTCTAGTTTGCTTGCAAATGTTGAAAATATTCATCTCCAATGTCATGTTTCCAAATGATAACTTTATCAATTCATTTCTACAATTAATCAATGCATTAGAAGTTACAAGAAATGAACATCCTAAAATAGCAGGAAATGAATTATATATTTCAACAAGTTGTGTGTCCAAGATAATAAAATCCACAAGATAAATGAATTTATCAAGTTGTACTAAAACATCTTTAATTATTCCTCTAGGCACTTTTACAAATCTATCGGGAAGTAAAAGAGTTACAAAAGTTGGTTTTAATTCACCTAGATTGAGACTTTGAAAAACTGAATATGAAAGTAAATTCACACTAGTTCCACACTGAATATGAAAAACTGAAAGACTCTTTTAAATTTATGTTCTCCAGTAAAGCAAGAAATTGTAGGACAACCAAGGTCTATATATTTCAAAGCATTATTGTTTTGAAGAATAGCACTTACTTATTCGGCTAAAAAGGCTTTATTTTTCACATTTAGTTTTCTCTTCTTCATGCATAGATCCTTCAAAAATTTAGAATAGAAAGGAACCTGTTTAATAGCATCCAGCAAAGGTATATTGATTCTTACCTGTTTGAAAGTTTCAAATATTTTAGAGTTATGATTGTCTTTACTTTGTTTGGTCATGGCATTAGGAAATGGAAGCGCTGGTGGGGAATCAGTCTTTTCTTTGCAAATTTCAGATTCAACCTCTTCCTTACCCTCAAAGATTGACTCATCATTTTTCTCACAAGGTTCAAGAGTGGGTTTTTCAATAACCTTACCACTATGAAGAGTAGTGACTGATTTGACTTGATCCATGTGTTGGCTTCCGGAACTACTTGTATTTGCATTGTATTGCCCCTTAGGATTTTGTTGTGGTTCATATGGAAACTTACCTTTCTCTTGGAAACTGAGAGCACATGTGAATTTTGCAAGAGTACCTTTAAAATCTGTCATGTTTTGAGCAAGTTGAGTATTAATCGTCTCTTGCTTTTCAATGAATACATGCAATGTTTTCTCAAGATTTCTTCTAGGAGGTGAAGCATAAGGAGGTGCATATTCATAAGACTCTTGAAATTGTGGTTGTGAAGTTTGTATATTGTTATTATCACTCTTCCAATTGAAATTTGGGTGATTTCTCCAACCAGGGTTGTATGTTTGCGAGTATGGGTTATGGTTAGCCCTTTGAAAATTGTTTAAAGCATGGGCTTTGACATGACTAAAAAATTGATGTCTTCTCCTACGTGCAGGAGTGTCAAAGTAATAAATAACCCGGCAAGATCGGGGTCAAACCATAGGGAGGTTAATTGTACAAATTATAAATAACAATAATACAACAACAATAACAATAACAACAACAACAACAACAACAACAATAATAAAGAAAAAAAAGGAGAAGAAGAAAAAGATAATGAGAACTTGAAGATGGAATATTAATGTAAGGATTAAATAATGATAATAACAAATGTCAAGGTTAGAGGTTCCACTATTGGTATGTCAAACACGTATAGTATAAACTCTTATTACTCAATTGGAAACCACACACAAAGGAGGTTCCAATCTGATTATAGATTGTTAACATGATTACATTAGTCATCTTATTCGATTAATGCTAATACTTGTAAATCTCGTCAAGCATTCATGATTATAACTTATGTTAACAACAAATCAAGTTCCTTTCATAACTCAAGTGTCGGTTATACTATACAATATGAACTATGAAAGTGCCAAGCATTTGCTGTACCAAGTGTTAGACAACATAAATTAAGATTAGTCATGTAACAAGCAAAGTATTAAAGAGTGAACAAGATAACAAATACAAAACATGTTAGTATCAAACATTAAAGTCCATATTCAGTTTACACTATACTTATTCTTACACCATTAGTGTAACCTTTTCACCTTAACATAATAAACTTGGCTAGACATAATAAAAGAAAGAAAAATAAATAAACAAAATAAGAACATAAATAAGATAAGAGTTAACAAAGTAAAGCAAAGGAAATGAAAGGCATAAACTTTATATTAATGAAAGCAAAGCATAAACATTACAAAAAATACAAAGAGAGAAAGCAAGAGCATGATCTTAATCTGAAAACCAAGATGGCTAAATGCATGGCAAATACCTCCTTTTATAGGCCAAAATTAAGAACTATTGATTTGATGACTAATTGATTAGTGGATGACCAACTCTTGACTTGGTAACAATCCTTATCTTCTCTTGTCTGCCCAAAACGTCATTGATAACATCAAAATTGGAGCCACTCAAAACATGAAAGTTGTAGGAAATTGTCTCAGCTTTCTTGTGTAAATAATTTAGGTCATTTGGATTTCTATAACTCGAGATATGGGCCAAACACTGAACAATGTTCGGACTG
>NW_011503615.1:0-972 GCF_000495115.2 Populus euphratica
AAGTTATTAGAGTACCCAAGACAAAGGATAGTTTTTGAACGAAGTGATGAACTTTTTATTGGGATGACCCTAACTTATTCAAATATGGTCTTGATCAAATATTTCAAAGATGCATTCCTAACAATGATGTAAGTAGTGTCATTAAACTTTGTCATTCTAAAGCATGTGAGAATCATTTCTCGTCAAAAAAGACAAATGTAATAATCTTTCAAAATAGATTTCATTGGCCCACCATTTTCAAGGACACGCATGCATTCTGCAAAACTTGTGAAAAATTATCAAAAAGTTGATACTGGTCAAAAAGTTTTGTTTTATAATTTTAAACTCTATTTATTTCCTAGAAACATGTGTATCCTTATGGGGCCTTTGATATTGAGAATCCAAAGAATGACAATGTTTTTAAGATAAATGAACATCGTTTGAAAGCTTACTTTGATAATTTTCCTAGTGAAAATAAATCCACTGGTTTAAATGATCTTCTAGATAAAGGTTGATTATTTTGTTTTTGTCACATTGTTTTTGTGTTTTTTTTTGTGACTCTTGGTACGCTAGTCTTTCTTACCCCGAATAAATGGCGGATAACGGTACTTCATGACTCTTAAGTCAATTCTTTTAGTTTCCCATGATAACTAATATCTGTGTATATATTTGTTCAATTCCTTGTTCCTTATATTCACTTTACATCTCTTTTTCACTTCTCATTTTAAAAAATAGACACCACTCTTGAAAAATTAAAAAAGTATTTTCCCGCTTTACCTCAAAATACAATTACAAAAATTTATCGAGTTAGGTATGCAAGATTGAGGTTGTTAATGAACCATTGAATTCCTGAAGAGATTCGCTGGTTAATTTAAGAAAGGTCTAATTCTCAGGTGAGTCCTCTAATTCTTTCATTTCACATATGCCTGGTGACACGACAAAAAGATTGATGTCTTCTCCCAAGTGCAGGAGTGTCGAAGTAATAAATAACCC
>NW_011503615.1:1311-9426 GCF_000495115.2 Populus euphratica
TTTGAAAACCACACACAATGGAGGTTCCAACTAGATTATAGATTGTTAACATGATTACATTAGTCATCTTATTCAATTAATGCTAATACTTGTAAATCTCGTCAAGCATTCATGATTATAACTTATGTAAACAACAAATCAAGTTCCTTTCATAGCTCAAGTGTCGGTTATACCATACATTATGGGCTATGAAAGTGCCAAGCATTTGTTGTACCAAGTGTTATACAACATAAATCAAGATTAATCATTTAACAAGCAAAGTATTAAAGAGTGAACAAGATAACAAATACAAAACATGTTAGTATCAAACATTAAAGTCCATATTAAGTTTACACTATACTTATTCTTACACCATTAGTGTAACCTTTTCACCTTGACATAACTAACTTAGCTAGACATAATGAAAGAAAGCAAAATAGATAAACAAAATAAGAACATAAAAGTTAACTAAGTAAAGGAAAGGAAATGAAAGGCATAAACTTAATATTAATGAAAACAAAGCATAAAAAATACAAAGAGAGAAAGGAAGAGCATGATCTTGATCTGAACACCAAGATGCCTAAATGCATGGCAAATGCCTCCTTTTATAGGCCAAAATTAGGAACTATTGATTTGATGACTAATTGATAAGTGGGTGGCCAACTTTTGACTTGGTGACAATCCTTATCTTCTCTTGTCTGCCCAAAACGTCATTGATAACATCAAAACTGAAGCCAGTTGCATGAAAGTTGTAGGCAATTGTCTCAGCTTTCTTGTGTAAAAACTTCAGCTCATTTGGACTTCTAGAACTCCAGGTATGGGCTAAATACCAAACAGTGCTCGGGCTGGAAGACAGATTCGGGCTTCTTTGTTGTTTCTACAATTTGGACTTGATAATGGCCTTTTTAGATCTTGGGCTCCATATGAAAGTTGTAGGCCTATGTCTTACCTTTCCATCCATATAAATTGGACCTAAATCTGAGATCTGTAGCTCCAGATATGACCCAATTACCGAACAATGTTCCGGTTTGGATTGCACCGATATTTGTTTTCTATGTTTGGCCATCTCTTTAACCTTGCAATTTAAGTTCTTCAAGTCATCAATCAATCCTTTCATTTATGTGATAGACCTGCATTAAAAATAGACATTTACCACAAATTAAAGGTATCTTATATTATTAGATACATTATTATAAAACATATTTTAGTTAAGGAGTTATTGATACTTCAAGTGCAAAATGATGATATAAAACCATGATAAAAATGCACTTTTAAGTACTAATCACACCCCCCAACCAGCTTATTACTAGTCCCTAGTAATCAAAGCGTAAAATAGAAAAACAATTTGCAAATTCCACAAAGCAAGGTATTCATCATTTAACTTCCATTAATCTATCCAGATAAACAAACTCTCATTAAATTTATATATCTGCTCAATACCTCTTAACAAGATATTAATAAACCTTTCTTTTGTGCTCAATGTATCAACACATAATTATGGGGCTTTTCTTGGAAGAAAACAAAATTTTTGTTCTAATGTTTAAGGTTAACTTCCTTGGGTTGGGATTACTATTTTTGTCTTTTTTTTTTTTAACTCTATATACATATACTTTAAAAACATCATGCATCTTTAACCCATGTAACGAGCTTTCAGCTAATGACTCCCAGACCAGTTGGTCTTAGGGCATTAGGTGTTAAGACACCCCTACGAGCTTAGTAACTCGGGTCGCAGATACTGATATGTAGATAGTGCAATGTTTGATTCCCTTAAGCTTTTCTCCTCAACCCATGTAACAAGCGTTGGGCCAATAGCTCCCAAGTCAGTTGACTTTAGGGTATTAGGTGTTAAAACACCCCTTCGGGCTTAATTGCTTAGGTTAGGGAGGCTACGAAACCAAACTTATCTACATTTTTATTATCATCATTTTTTTTTTCTTTTTTTTTTTTTTTTTTTTTTTTTTTTTTTTTTTTTTTTTTTTTTTTTTTTTTTTTTTCATGTTTTTTTTTTAATTATATACAATCCCTTTCCCTTAGTTGTTACCTTTAACAAAAGAACATAAATAATGTAATAATCCAATATGCAACCCACAATCATATGTTAATATGTGTGTGTGTAAATTAAGGTTTAAAAAATACATGTTAAATAAGTATATGAGCAGAATTAAGTGGTAACAATACGAGAGTTTGTAAACCTGAATATTTCAGGAAGTATTATAATAGACCTTATTAAGAATGGTTACTAAGATGCGTCTCAAGAGTCACTTTAACAAAAGAACTCCTTTACTCTGCCATCCTAGTAACAACAATTATGCACATGCTTTATGAAATGAAAAACAATTTTTTTTTTTTATCAACTACTACCCTCTCCCCCCAACCAAAACGAGACATTGTCCTCAATGTTCTAAGGTAGAAAGATAGAGTATAGCTAAAAATTTCAGCCAAGTTTTGTTCCATAGAATTAAAAATATAAGACATTACCAACTCAATTGTTGAGCAGTATTGGTGTCATCAATATTTCTATTTAAAAAAGGAGTTGCCTTTGAGCTTGAACTTTTTTTTATAGTGGCTATAGAAAATTCTTTCATAAGAACAAAAACTAATCCTAAATTAATGGTAGAAACCTTGCTATGATACTATGTAAAAATTTAAAGAAGTATAATCTCTCAATCATAATCATACTGATGGTAGAGTTACAAGTATATATGGACTAGAATCATTTCATAACATGATAGTTATAAAATTTGATTATGTCCTTGGTTTTGAAGGAAATAAATAATAATTACATGATCATCTAAATTAGGTAATAAACACAATATATAAGGTAATATAATTACTACAAGATCTTGAATATTGCCTCTTGATATTGCAGTATTTGTTTTATTAAATTTTAATATTTGTAGTATCTACACCATTAATCTTTAGTACCTGCAATATCTATAAGGATCTATGACTTATAATATAATCTTCAATGAGTTTTTTTAATATTAAAAAGAATGTCTTCTTAAAAAAAATTAGTCAAATTATAGTTTTACTAGTTGTTAAAGATGTTTTATAACTCATCAAATCAACTTAATTATGTTAGGTCAATTTCTATATAATTAAAAAAATCATTCTACCTTAAAATCTATTATCAACATTTAAATATTTTTTTATTTTTTATAAAATTGATTCTAAAAGCATAATAATTTCAGCCAATGATTTCACAAATTGAAGTGGTGTGGTGTACTGTGGTGAATGAGTGGATATGTGGATATATTTTCTGAATTATTATCCAGATTTAAATTATAGAGAAGACCATAAAAGATAATATATATTAATCTAAATGGAAATAACCTATTTAGAACTTCATTAAAAATTTTACTTTTAGTGTCCTTTACATAAAATATTTTATGGATTTAAAATATTTTTTTATAAAACATTTTACGTGAAAAAACTATAATGTTTAATAAGTAATAATATGAAAAATATAATGACAATAGATTAAATATTTATGGTGAGAGGATAATATAGCTGGTGGTCGTGTGATAGAAATAAGATTGAAAATATAGGTAAAGGTGATGATATAATGATAAAAAAAAATTAGATGATAAATAATTTATAAAATTTTATGACTTAAAATTATTTTTTGATAAATGAATTAAATTTTTCTACATTAATCAATTTATATATAAAATATTTTACAAAACAATAAACATAGAAAATTTAAAATATTTTTTATAAAATATTTGACACAAAATAAACGCCCCATTAATATATGAAAACATGATCAACCATATCCCTTTTAACACAAATTAAATGCCATGGATGACAGAAAATGTTATTGGCATGTTACGCCAACTTTAGAAAACAAAATTTTCAACCCCACGTGGGCTTTATAATCAAATATGACTGTTTCATTTTTCAAAACTTATCGACTTTGAATATCGAAATTAACATTTAGAAAAATATATTTTTAATCGTAATAGATCAGTACAGAGGGTGCATTTTTAGGAACTTTGAAGAAAGTAACTTATTATTTAATTGACGAACAAAGCTGGCTTAAAAGTCGCTTATCGTAAAATAATAATAATAAAAAAAACCCTCCTATGCTACTTCAAATTGACTAAATTCTCATTAATGATGAATGAAGACAAAAAATGGAGTCATATATTTTTTCTTCGTGGATACTCCAAATCGACTAAATTTCAAGGCCTCCTAGATATGAAATGATCAGCAAAACTAAACAAATTAATGGGTCGGCGCATGCATGGTGAACTTCTCATGAAGCACGAATTGTCATGATCTCCGTTGACAAAATTAGCAGGTGGGCTACACGAAAATGATGAGATGAAAAAAAACAACTATGAACTCCTTTGGTTTTTGACTTCAAATTTTGCAAATTATCTCCCCCCTTAATTACGAAGGCCCAAGTTCTTTCCTAGTCTTATCCCTTGATTTCTTTTCATCATAATCTTCTGCGTTGATTAATTACCAAGAAACATGACGCTTTCATAATGACATAGTTTCATTAAAATCCTTTATAAAAATTGCCACTTTAGTGTCCTCTCTCTTCATTTTCACTCCATGACTGTTTAATTAATCTTATGAGAATGTCTACTACGGATCATGCCCTAATATGTCCATGAGAACAATTATGCAAATGGTTTAAGAAAACACATATAATTTGCTTCGGACCTGAACATACTAAATTATGAGTTCATTAACATTTACATGAAACCTTTTAATTCGTTTAGGATTCCCCATTTTCTATTCAAGTGAACCACAAAACTTTGTAAGCAAGTGTACTAAGAAAAAAATAATAATTTAATTAAACGTTCTGAGCAAGTCTACATTTATGCACGCCCTTATTTTAATTGGTCACTAGCAGGAGCAGCGCTACGTTATGTCATGGGCCCCCAAAGTTTTTGACAAGTAAAATTTCATCCTTATCTTTGTTGATTTTTCAATTACATCCATGTAAAAAGTTTACTTTATATACTTTTGCCCCCACCTGTTTTCCTTTTTGTTCACTTTTTATCCTTCATTTTTTATTCATCGGCCTCGATCATTTCCTTTGGATCAATTTCAATAAATACAATATTAACCTTGTCCTTCTCCTTCTCCTTCTCTTTTATATTAACTTAATTTTAAACTTTTCAAAATGGGGAATTTATATAATACATAAATTGAGAAACCTTCGGCCCTAGAGGAAAGATAGAGTGACGTGACTCTTTCAGGGGAATTCCGGGAGCCTTTAGTATAAGATTATTTTATAATGGTTCTAGATTTACAACTCTACAAATTGAGTTGTAAAGCCTAATCAATAATTAAAACACTCGCACATAAGACCAAAATAATCATCCCGGTAAGGTGGTTCCGCAAGAAGAGTCCACGAGTTCTTGTTCTATGTCCCTCTTGATAATCTAATCTTGTTATGATGACATGATCACTTAAATTAATTATTTCAATATAAATAACAAATTATTACAAAACAAGATAATTTCATGAGACAAATTTAGTTTAGATTTTTATATTAGATGATATTAAAATTGAAAGATGGGAGTTGAGGTTATCTAGACTATATTATATGACACAATCAAAAGATTGTTTATTTTTTTTTTCTAAATATAGGAATGTTTGAAGTAATAAATAACCTAGCAAAATAAGGGTTGAACTACAAGGAAGTGAACTATATAAATTACAAATAACAACAACAACCATAACAATAATAATAAGTTAAAGAGAACTTTAAGATATAAGATTAATGTGAGAATCAAACAATGATAAAAACAAATGTCATGGTTAGAGGATCCACTAATGGTATTCAAAATAAATGTAATATAAACTTTTTTTATTACTCAATTGAAAACCACAAACAAAGGAGGTTCCAATCGGATGATTTATCATTAATAGTTCATTATAAATTGTTAACATGATCATATTAATTATCTTATTTAAGTAACACCAAACTTTTAAATATTATCAGGAATTCATGATGCTAATTTCTGTTAACAACAAATCAAATTCCTTTTATAGCACAGGTGTAGGTTGACACGACCAAAAGATTGATATTTTTTTCTAAGTGCAGGAGTGTCAGAGTAATAAATAACTCGGCAAAACCTAGGTAGAACCACAAGGAGGTTAATTGTATAAATTATAAATAATAATAATACAACAACAACAACAATAATAGAACAAGAAGAAAAAGTTAATGAGAACTTTGAGATGGAAGATCAATATAAGGATTAAACAATGCTAACAACAAATGTCAAGGTTAGAGGATCCACTAATGCTATTTTAAACAAGTATAGTATAAACTCTTATTATTCAACTAGAAAACACACACAAAAGAGGTTCCAATTGGATTATGAATTGTTAACATAATTACATTAGTTATCTTATTTGAATAATGCTAATACTTGTAAATATTGTCAAGTATTCATGATTATAACTTATATTAACAACAAATGAAGTTCCTTTCATAATACAAATGTAGGTTATACTATACAGTTGGGCTATGAGAGTGCCAAATATTTGTTATCCTAAGTGTTATACATCATAAATCTAAATTAACCATTTAACAAGCAAAGTAGTAAGAGTGAACAAGATAACAAATATAAAATATGTTAGTATCAAACATTAAAGTCCATGTTAAGTTTATACTGTACTTATTCTTACACCATTAGTGTAACCTTTTCACCTTGACATAAAAATAAAAAACTTAGCCAAACATAATAAAAGAGAGAAATATAAATAAATAAGATAAGAACATAAATAAGATATAAAAGTTAACTAAGTAAAGCAACGGAAATGAAAGGCATTATAGATATTAATGAAAGCAAAACTTAAGTATTTGAAAGACATAAAAAGAGAAAGCAACAATATAATCTTGATATGGAAACCAAGATGCCTAAATGCATGACAAATACCTCTTTTTATAAGCTAAAATTGGAAACTATTGATTTAATGGCTAATTGTTGAGTGGGTGGCCACATATTGACGTGATGACAATCCTTATCTTCTTGTCTGAATAAAACGTCATTGATAACATCAGAATTTGAACCAGACCTCCACATGAAAGTTCTAAGAAATTATCTCAACTTTCTAGGAAAAAAAATTGAGGTCATTTGGTCTTCTAGAACTCAAGATATGGGCTAAACACTAAACAATATCTAGGCTATAGGATAGATTTAGACTTCTTCATTTTTGTTATAATTTGAACTTGAAAATGGCCTTTTTAAGTCTTGGGCCTATATGAAAGTTGTAGGCCTATGTCTTACCTTTCCATCCATATAAAGTAGACCTAAATCCGAGATATATAGCTCCAGATATAACCAAATTACTGAACAGTATTCCAGTTTAGACTACACCAACATCTCTTTTCTAAGTTTGGTTTCGTAACAAGCACTAGGCCAATAGCTTTCAAGTCAGTTGACTTTAGGATATGAGGTGTTAAAACACCTCTTCAGGCTTAATTGCTTAGGTTATGGAGGCTATGAAACCAAACTCATCTATGTTTTTATCTATTTATTTAATTATTGATTCTTATTTTTTTTGCAAATTATATACTTTCCTTTTTTTCTTAGTTGTTACCTTTAACAAAAGAACATAAATATTGTAATAATCTAATATACAACCTATAATCATATGTTAAAGTGTGTGTGTGAAAATGAAAGTTTAAGAATACTTGTTAAATGAGTATATGAGCAAAATTAAGTGATAACAATGTGAGAGTTTATAAACCTGAATATTTCAAGAAGTGTTCTGATAGAACTTGTTAAGAATATTGCAAATAACCATTAGAAAATATTTACTAAGATGTGTCTCAAGAGTCAATAAAATTCTTTTTTACTCAGCCATCCTAGTAATAACAGTTTTGTCAAATAGTTTTATTAAAAATAAAAGCAGTTAGTAAGTTAGTTTTTTCTCTATCAACTATTACTCTTTCCCCCCAACAAAAATAAGACATTGTCCTCAATGTTCTAAGGTAGAAAGATAGAGTATAGAAGACATCACTAAAACCATGAACAATTCAAACCTGAAACACACTTAAATAAATATAAGAAATAACAAAACACAATAATAAAACCAAAAGAAACAAAGTTTTTACAAACAAAGGCTTAAATCATAGTTGTGATTGTGGCTCATATCTTCTCT
>NW_011503683.1:0-9062 GCF_000495115.2 Populus euphratica
GGGAATATTCCAAGGAATATTCTTTGTTGACTTTGACTTTAGAATATGGCTCGGAGCTTGGCTTGGCTTCGGAATATGGCTTGGAGCTCGGCTCGGCTTCGAAATATGGCTTGTGGCTCGGCTCGCGACTCGGCTTGAGGCTTGGCTCGGCGCGGCTCAAATATGGCGCGCGTGTGGCTCACTCGTCTTCTTCCTCGGGGCGCGTGGGCTACAGTGCTGAAATTTCAGACGGAGAGTGTGGTCCACCCCGTGCTCCGATTGATCTGATTTTTGCACCGTTGAGTTCGTATTGATGAGCTCTACACTTTGGAATGATCAAAACTTGTTTTTGACAACTTTGAAAAATCGGATATTTCCCAAAAATACCTCTGTTTTCTGACGAACGGGGCTCTGATACCAATTGTTGGTGGGAGAAACCACTTGTGGTGGCTTTGAAACACTCGGAGGGGATAAAACACACTCTTTTATTTCAAGAACAAAGCTTACAATAACATAAACAAAAGCTTACAACAACCCCTCTTTCTTTCTCTCTTTCTCTCTAGTGTTTCTCTCAATCTCTCCACACATAATTGCATAAGCTTAGCTATCTATTTATACACGAAATCAAAACAAGAAAATTCAACCTTCAAGTGTGAAGGCGGTTTTTGGCCGACGGTGTGAAAGCGGCTGGCGGCTGGTGGCTGGCGGCATGCAGCTGGCGGCTGGTGGCTGGTCGGTTGGTGGCTGGGCGGTGATAGCTGGTGGCTGCCTTCCTTGACCTTCTGGATTGAGTTTACTTCAACAGGCAGGAGGTGGTGTTTGGTGACAAGAGATTCGTAACTGTAGTAGAAAAGCCACTATGTAGTTTAGACAGTGTTCATACGTACTGAAAGAAGAAGATCTATGGTAACAACAAAGAATCAACACTTTTAAGCAGAAAGATTCCTTTTTTGTGATTTTGAAGTTGAAATTTAATGCCAGCCAAGCTCTCTAGCTATGGGTTTCGCAAGTGGACATGAACAATACATCAAGGTTCAGAAAAGGATTTTGTACGATCGTAATGGTGTCATGTTCATGCCAAGAGAGTATAGTAGCTTGGAGGCCTGAAATGGTTTTTAAGTTTAAGAATCTCACAACATGGTAAAATAAATATGATTTCATGAGATAATTGTACGCATCCAAGGACATATTCAGAATTCTTATTTAGATTAAGAGCTGCGTAGCAGTGGAAAAATCAAAAATATACAGTAAGAGTGATATAACAACATAAATGTTATAAATGTTTAGGTTGTTGATATATATGGTATTACATTACATTCTTAATAATCGAACAATTTCAATTATTACCACCTCTATTATCTCTAATTAAATACATTAAATAGACTATCCACCACAAGGTTTAAATCTTTTTCTTGAATAAATATAAAATTATAAATTAATAAAAAATTATGTTAAATGCTATTACAAGGATTAATTCTTTTATACGAAATCCAGTTTAAATTACGTAATTTAATATTGAGTTTAAGCTAACAACTTAAATTTGTTCTTTGACAAGTATACAATACGTGTAAGATCCCTTGTGGTACATATAATCTCCTAACATGAAAGATTAAACCTTAAAGAAGCTTCGATGACAAACCATGTAAAATTGGAGTTATGGAGACTAGGGTTGGACTTAAGATCTTCCAACTTGTTAACTTTTTTATGTTTGTGGTGTTAGGTTGGTTGCCATTAATGTGCAACAACCATTTGCTATTGCACTAACCATGTGCACTCATCCAAGATGTCAAAGGTTGGCAGCCACCATTGTTGAAGAAGAGTTGGAGTTGGCAGCCACCTTTGTTGAAGAAAAGCCTCCATGAATGCCTATAAATAGAAGCATGTGTTAGAGAGCAAAATGAGAGTGAAGAGAATTATGAAAATGTGAAGAGAGTAGAGAGGAAGAGAGAGCTGCAATGGCAGCAGCCTTGCTGCCATTGCAACAGCTGCAAGTGCAGCAAAGAGAATTGAGAGTTGAGTATGAGAGGGTGTAATCCTCCTCCTCCATGTATTTGTTTTGTATTATTTCTCTATCTCTAAATATATTGACTTCTCCCGTGGATGTAGGCGGTTTTGCCGAACCACGTTAAATATTGTGTCAGTGTGCTTGGCTCTCCTATGAGCAAGTATCAGAACATCACCGGTCGAAATTCCCAACAATTGGTATCAGAGTGTTCGGTTTAAAGTGGTGTTTGATTTTGCTCAAAAATGAAAGTTGTCAAAATTGTGTTTTGACCATACCACTGTGTAGAGGAGGAAGAGACGAAGCCACTGGTGAAAACCGCGTCAAAATCGGACGTCGGAAACCGTCGCACGCGCCGGCGGGGTGACTGTCCACGTCATCAGCCAGGTCAGCAGTTCTGCACAGTCATCAGACATGTCACCTGACATATCAGCACTCTAACCAGTCAAACCGCCACGTCATTAGGCACGTCAGCAGTCCTGCACAGTCATCAGGCACATCACCTGGCATATCAGCACTTTGACCAGTCAAACTGCCACATCAGATTTGGTTGACATATATGTCCTACGTGGATGACATGTCATTACAGCCACGTCAGCTTCCTGGATTTTGATCCTGTGTGGCAGAGTCTATGTGCAACCGGTTCTGAGATTGAATCTGGGTCGTTTATCAGGCCAGAATTGTTTTGATCAAATCGTAGCCGTCTGAAGTGCGATTTGGATGATTTCAGACTTGTTTCCAGCTAATTTGATCGTTCCGGATGCAATGGTATGGTCCGATCATTGAGATTTAGATCAGAAATGGCAGTGATGAATTATTAAAGAGAGATTGCCCGATCAGGAGGCATATCATGGTCATCATGGTGGTCGATGGAGCTGAAGAAGAAGAAATCACACATGTTTGCCCAATTACATGTGGTGAACTATTATGTGGGGAATTTTAATTGCCTTGAGGGAAGGTAAAATTGGGACACTCTAAACACCCAATCATGTGGACAATTTGAGGTAGAGAGTGAAATTTGATGAAGACCAATCTTGACGAATCTGAGCACTGGTAGTCTCGCCAGATTTTGAGAAATCAGGTATAAAACGAGGATACCCCAGATCACTTGTAAAGGAAAGCCACAACAAAGCTAGCAAATGGTTGTATATAGGAAAAGACAGTACGATGGATAGATATGACCTAAGAAGTTCTGGCTAGGAGATTGGGTTTTAAGCGGGACCGTTGTGACCCCTCCAATCTTTCCTGGGAACTTGCTTAGTGGAAGAATTATCCATACGGTACTATTTTCGTATATGTGACAGTTTGTTATGAAACTGTTAAAGACTAGCAGGATGACGACACAAAGAAACAGTTGGGTTCCGTATGATCAAGGATTTGATGGAGTGGTGATTTCTCCAAGGAAGTTAGATTTGATGACTATAATTTCTCGAGGGGAGAATTGATGAAGACCCTGATAATGGAAGAGAAATACAGCAAAGGGATAAAGATTGGCACCCTATTTAAACTTGGATAGATGTTGTGACAGGATGAGCTGCTGTCAAACATAAGCAAGGAATAGGGAGAAATCTGGAGAACCAAAATTGCACGAGAGCACATGAAGATTGTGCAGGAGTACCCGGAGGATCCAACGAGGTACTATAATGAGACAACAGGTGCAAGGAGAAGAAGAGTTCCCATATGAAGCTTAGAGCAGAGACTATGAAAAAGTTGTACAACAAAAAGTCTCTTGTGCTCTTGATAAAGGCAACAAGCGAGGACCTTTCAATGCATGCAAGGATGGAAGGATGAGCTGTTGCAGATGCACCTAATTGAGGGGGTGCAAACGCTTGTGATAAAAGGCGACCGCCTATGATGAAAGGCGAAGACACCAAAGGGAGTTGGTGCGAGTGGAGCTGTTAAGTAGAAAAGGCGTAGAAGCTCCAAACATAGAAATTGAGGTGGAGGATTGCGAGGAGTATACCGCAACTTTCTCTTTCTATGTAATTAGTGGCAAAGAATTTATGGAGCCACTTTGAAGCATCTTAGCTAAAGGAGGATGCGACTGCCTATAAAAGGTGAAGACACCTTAAAGAGAAGGTGTGAGGGCTATGAGATGAGCCCATGATCAGACCGCCGTATGACGACGAGCGGAGACACCTTAGGAGAAGGTGTGAGGGCCGTGGAAGGAGCCTAGTTCAGAACGCCCCAAAGCCAATGTGATGGCTAGGTATGAGTGGACAGATGGATAGCCAATAAAAGGGCTATGATGAGTATGGAGACAAATGCAGGATTGACTTTCATGGATATTGCCCCCACGCTAAAGATCAATGAGATAGAAGAAATTTGCCTTGGACAATAAGTGGATGACTTGTGGAGCATTAAGACGTGGCTGCTATGAAGGAGCAGAGGGCATGCGCAGGTTCCGGGAACAAGTTGACTCTTGTCAAGGTGGTGAGCTTGGTAATTGCATTGTAATACTCAGAGTATGAAGACAGATATGGATCAACCTTTTATGGGCTGCCCCCATGGTTAAAGGTGGAAAGCTACCTAGACTCTTGAGACTAAGAGCGAGAGACTCATGGAGAAGTAAGGCGTGGTTCCTAGGATGGAACAGAGGGCAGGCGCAACTCCTGGATGAGTAGACTCTTGGAAGAGTGGTGAGCTTGTGATCATATTGAGATACTCAGATAATGACTGTCGCACTTGAAATATCCGTTTGAGGGGGTGTTGTAAGCCTTGATGTGAGGCTTGAGGAATCATTCCGGATTGAGCGTGGTTGATACGCTCGAAGGGGAATGTTGTTCCAGAGACAAACGTTAACACTATTCAGATGTGATGTGGCAGACCATCTGGTTATAGTGATCCTTTTGTGTGAGAAAAGGTGTGCTTAGGTCACTCTGATGATTAAAGGGTTTGGCAAGTACTTGTAAACTTGGCTACAAAAGCTCTCAAAATGGAAAGCTTGGAAGAGCTGCAAGATGCAAGCTTCTGTTGAAGAAGAATGAGGACAGTTGCCCCACATGAATGACAAAGGGGGTGATTGTTAGGTTGGTTGCCATTAATGTGCAACAACCATTTGCTATTGCACTAACCATGTGCACTCATCCAAGATGTCAAAGGTTGGCAGCCACCATTGTTGAAGAAGAGTTGGAGTTGGCAGCCACCTTTGTTGAAGAAAAGCCTCCATGAATGCCTATAAATAGAAGCATGTGTTAGAGAGCAAAATGAGAGTGAAGAGAATTATGAAAATGTGAAGAGAGTAGAGAGGAAGAGAGAGCTGCAAGTGCAGCAAAGAGAGTTAAGAGTTGAGTATGAGAGGGTGTAATCCTCCTCCTCCATGTATTTGTTTTGTATTATTTCTCTATCTCTAAATATATTGACTTCTCCCGTGGATGTAGGCGGTTTTGCCGAACCACGTTAAATATTGTGTCAGTGTGCTTGGCTCTCCTATGAGCAAGTATCAGAACATCACCGGTCGAAATTCCCAACATGTGGAACACCGGAATCATTATTGAATTTAACTTTTTCTAATTGTAGTCATTTAATTATTGAGCAAGCTATAACAATTTTTTAAAAAGTATTCTGAAATTAAAAATACCATCCAAAATTTTAAAAATAGAAAAAACCATATGCATGAATATAATTAAGAAATAATAAATATTGCAATGAATAACCAGAAAAGGAAATGAATTGGCAATAAATTGATTTTAGATGAAAATCATTATTAATAGATGTAGATATGGTAATTTAATTTGAATTCGATGAATACTGACCTAAACCGACTTGAATTAATGGATGTTTTATATAGTTATCTTATCTTATGGGTAATAAATATGGTATGAATATTATCAAATACAAACTATACCGAACCCAATATATATATTTGTAATTTGATATATATATATATATATAGATAGAGAGAGAGAGAGAGAGAGAGAGAGAGTAGGACAATGTATATCCATATGGATATCAAAAACTCGATAGATAAAGTATAAATATCTGATTTTTCACTTCATGGGTAATAAATATGATATTAATATAGAAAAACTTGACATGTAGATGTTTATTGATATTCCTAAATAGACGCACAAAAAATTAAAAGTAAAACATGTTGTTCAAAGATTAAGGCAACTTAATACCATAAAGAGGGTAAATTATGTTTATTACTAAGTTTTACAATTAATACAAATTAGTTCAAGTAAATGCAATAACAAATAATATAATTTAAGTATTTGGATTGGAGTAAAGAGTTAAGGGAAAGAATTTGTATAAAAAAAATAAAATTAACATGGTTCAACAATCTTATATTCACAACTTAGGTGTCAAATCATACTTGAATGTTATATTCTTTAATATGTCCAAGCTTTAGAGTACAATTATCATGTGATGAATTCATACCAAGTTTTTTATACCACTTAAAAAATCATTTTATAAGATTTTTCCCCAAATGCTATATTTATATATTGTCACAATTTAGAGTTCAACTTGTTAGATTTTTTAAGCTTTTCACCCTTCATTTTGTATGAAATAAACTCAAAACCCTAACTTGTTGATTATAATAAATCAAGAACCAAATGTATAAAAATAAACTCCACAAAGAAGTAATCTTTGATAAATTCTAAAACTTTCATAAAGAAAACTCTCACTAACCAGTTTTAATTCTGAATAATCAATTTATCATCCTAAATACAAGTTAAATAAAATTTATTTAATTCTACTAGTAAAATATCCTAAACAAGACTAATTTTTTTTAAAAAAAAAATTTCTAACTAAAAATAAATAAATAAATTATAATAACATTGCAAATTCTAGATATTAACTTCTAGTCTTTATTAGAATGCATTTTTCAATGTCTGGTCATGAAAAATTATCTTTGTAGAAAACAAGGTTTTAGAATCTTCTAGACAAATATTAGCTCGATGCAATAATTACATCAAAAGTTATATTTATTAATATAAAGCTACACGTTTAAAAATAAACCTAATCTGTGTGCAAGTAGGAAATCAAGTTGAATCTGCAAATCTTGTAGGAAATAAACTCAAATATCTTGAATTAACTCATTGATTACATCATTAATTTTCTTAGATGTTGTCCATGTAATAGGCCAAATTGGTATATGTAATGAATCATATAGTATTGCTTGATAATTATCATCGAGTGATGTCCTAGTTTACCATACTTTAAACAATTTTCTATTATTGGCTTTGTATATTGGTTGGCTAGCTTAAGAAGTTTATTCTACCTTTATACTATTGTGTCATCCTTCTTAATAGTTTATTGATAGGAATTTTATTAGGTTACTTGAATGGTCTTACTATTCAGAGCCTTAACTTACTAGTTTTTATGGTTTGGCTCAAATTAGTTGTTATTATACTACCACTTCTACAGTTATATATATGTTTTCAAAGCTAAGTTTAGTACATCATTGAGCACATGCACCATTTATGCATCAATTTATCTATAATAGCAGGATTCAGACTTTCCAAATACATAGCAACTATTTGACTCGCAATCTCTTAGAACTAGTTGCACTCTATCATATTTATAAAGTCAATAGTATATTCATAAACAATCTTTCAATCCCAAATACACTTTTAATATGTAAAAGGCAAGTATTATTCAAAATTTAAGGGTAGGAATCAATCTCTTAACATATTCCTTGTTAAAACTAAATAAAAAATTAAGCTACCTTGTATGACTAGATCACCTTAAACCCTTCTACACGAGGAAAACATTCCTTTTTTAGTGTAATTACAACCATTTGTGTATAATCTATAACCCTATCATAATCAGCAAATTAATAAAAAAAATATTTTATTTTCAAATCTACACTAAAAATTACTAGTGTTAATTTTTTAATGGAACATATTAGAATGATGGTTGAATTTATCTCACATTTCTTTATCTTTTATACCATATCAAGAAAAATAACATTCTTCAACTGTTTATCTACCAAAACACTTCATAAAAGCCTAGAAAACAATTGGATTTGGTTTACAAACACATGTCCCGCTTTAAATGTGTTACAAGGCAAATCCCAATATTCTACCCTAAAATTAGTATCGATTTGTTATTTCATTAAGTGACCTTTCTAGTTGGTCAAACATTTACTTTGGGCCCTAATTTTTAAGCCTCTTAAGGAACTTTCATAATGTTCCTAATATGTATCCCTTAATCAATATCACTAGTATAACTTATACCTATTATCCATTAATTAGGTCAATCCCATTTGAATAACACTGACACAACATATAATAAAGAAATGAGGTTTATTACATGTGAAGATGTCAGAAAGACAAAATAATATATTTTAGAAAAAAATACATAAGTCTATATATTTTTTAAATAGATAATTGAGTTTCAAACTCCAAATTGGTAATTTAAATAATCTATTATAGTCAACTATAGGCTAAATAAAAAACAATTATCAGAAAATTCAAAATCAATACCAAAATAAAAGGAAGATAATTAGGAAATTAACTATATTTTTTAAATAAGAACAATCTAAGGAAAATTTAGAAATATGAATAAAAAAGGTCTTGAAAATAGTTCTTTAAAATGCATTTTGTCCTTAAAAAATAAGTTCAAATGGAATAATGTGAATCCTTGAATAAGCTTTTTTGAATTTGTATGATTTGCATCAGTAAGACATCGAGATTTAAAGTTATGTCTATTAATATGTATTTATCCTTTCACATTATCTTCTTAAGCTTTTACCTATAAAGTTGGACTATTACAACATTTAATAATTTTCCTTTTATGATAGCTATAGATAGCTTTCTAAATATTTTTATTTTATGAGTTACAAATAGTTATGTAATACTTTTCCTAGACATCCATTTATGGCTTAATTAGCTAGAGAGAAGATTACATCTTGCTTAGTTTGATGTTTTATGAAACCAACAGAGCTAGCACAAATGGTAAAGGACATAAGACATAGAGATATCTTGAGTTCAAATACTATTCTTGATAGCTTGTTTAAATAATTCTTGTGGATTATCCTTGGTTTAGCCCTTTTTTGTAAAAAAAAAAAACTAAATGGACTCCTATCAATCAAAGGATTAGTGTGATTTCACGCAATCAACCCCAAACTATGAAA
>NW_011503705.1:0-8948 GCF_000495115.2 Populus euphratica
TAAAAAAGACCCTGTTTACCAGTTTTTTAAAAAACTGGATGGGAAGCCTATCCCCGACCCATAGAGGGCGTTTAAGCCGTTCTTGGACGTAAAACCAAGGGAAGATGTGAGCCACAATCACAACTACCTATACATACACATGCTTTTTTAAAAGTAAATAAATAAATAAATAAATAAAGAGAGAGAGAGAGAGTGTGAGACTCCAGCTAGCCTACATATAAGTGTTATGATTGCCTTTCTAATTTCTCATCTATAAAACCCTCTCTTCCTTCCTTTTATTTCTACTTAACCATACATTCAACAAATACAGAAGTGTGTAGAAATGACAAGTTCCTCAGGTCATCATATAAGAAATATTTGTGTTTTCGGTGGATCTAGTCCTGGGAAAGAAAAGGAGTTTTTAGAATCAGCAAATCATCTTGGTCAAGTGCTAGCTGAGAGAAAGATTCATTTAGTGTATGGGGGAGGCAGTCTTGGGTTAATGGGAGGTGTGTCATTAGCTGTATTTTTAGGAGGTAGTCAAGTTTTGGGGGTCGTCCCCGAAGCTTTAGCACAAGGGGACATCATTGGAAAAACAATTGAAGAGGAACTTCAGGTCTCCACAATGTCAGCTCGAATGAATGCAATGTTTAACCATGCTGATGCCTTCATTGCTTTATCAGGTGGTCTAGGTACATTGAAAGAGATCTTTCATATTTCCTCTTGGGCTCAACTGCACATTCACCATAAACCCATAGGTTTGTTAAATGTTAATGGTTATTATGATAAGTTGTTGTCTTTTCTTGATCATGCTGTGGAACAGGAATTTCTAACATCTTCTGCACAACAAATCATAATCTCTGTTGCTACTGCTAAATAATTAATTGACCAACTACAATCCTTCATTCTTGTAATTGATCCTTCCATGAGTCGTATAAATTGGTCAACTATGGAAAGCCGTAAAAAGCTTAGATTGGATTTGAGCCTTCATTTGTGAATTTTTATGTCTTTTGGTTTTATTATTGTGTTTTGTTATTTCTTATTTTTGTTTCAGTGTGTTTCAGGTTTGTTAGTGTTCGTTATTTCAGGTGATATCTTCTATACTCTATCTTTCTACCTTTAAACATTGAGGGCAATGTCTCGTTTTGGTTGGGGGGAGAGGGTAGTAGTTGATAAAAAAAATTATTTTTCATTTCATAAAGTATGTGCATAATTGTTATTACTAGGATGGCAGAGTAAAGGAGCTCTTTTGTTAAAGTAACTCTTGAGACGCATCTTAGTAACCATTCTTAACAAGGTCTATTATAATACTTCTTGAAATATTCAGGTTTACAAACTCTCGCATTGTTATCACTTAATTCTGCTCATATACTTATTTAACATGTATTCTTAAACCTTAATTTATACACACACTTTAACATATGATTGTGGGTTGCATATTGGATTATTACATTATTTATGTTCTTTTGTTAAAAGTAACAACTAAGGGAAAGGGATTGTATATAATTAAAAAACAAAGAAAAAAAAGAAGAAAAAAAATGATAATAATAAAAATGTAGATAAGTTTGGTTTCGTAGCCTCCCTAACCTAAGCAATTAAGCCCGTAGGGGTGTTTTAACACCTAATACCCTAAAGTCAACTGACTTGGGAGCTATTGGCTCAACGCTTGTTACATGGGTTGAGGAGAAAAGCTTAAGGAAATCAAACATTGCACTATCTACATATCAGTATCTGTGACCCGAGTTACTAAGCTCGTAGGGGTGTCTTAACACCTAATGCCCTAAGACCAACTGGTCTGGGAGTCATTAGCCGAAAGCTCGTTACATAGGTTAAACATGCATGGTGTTTGTAAATTATATGTATATATATTTAAAAAAAGAAGAAGAAAAAAAAAGACAAAAATAATAATCACAACCCAAGGAAGTCAACCTTAAACATTAGAAATTTTTTTTTTTGTTTTCTTCTAAGAAAAGCCCCATAATTATATGTTGATACATTGAGCACAAAAGAAAGGTTTATGAATATGTTGTTAAGAGGTATTGAGTAGGTATATAAATTTAACGAGAGTTTGTTTATCTGGATAGATTAATGGAAGTTAAATGATGAATACCTTGCTTTGTGGAATTTGCAAATTGTTTTTTCTATTTTAACGCTTTGATTACTAGGGACTAGTAATAAGCTGGTTGGGGGTGTGATTAGTACTTAAAAGTGCATTTTTATAATGATTTTATATCATCATTTTGCACTTGAAGTATCAATAACTCAACTAAAGCATGTTTTATAATAATAGATCTAATAATATAAGATACCTTTAATTTATGATAAATGTTCATTTTAAATGCAGGCCTATCACATAAATGAAAGGATTGATTGATGACTTTAAGAACTTAAATTGCAAGGGCAAAGAGATGACCAAAATTAGAAAAGAGATGTCGGTGAAATCCAAACCGGAACACTATTCGGTAAATGGGTCATATCTAGATCTATAGATCTCAGATTTAGGTCTACTTTATATGGATGGAATGGTAAGACATAGGCCTACAACTTTCATATGGAGCCCAAGATCTAAAAAGTCCATTTTCAAGTCCAAATTAATGTAACAACAAAGAAGCCTGAAGCTGTCCTCCAATCCGAGCACTGTTTAGTATTTTGGCCATATCTGGAGTTCTAGAAGTCTAAATGAGCTGAATGTTTTTACACAAGAAAGCTGAGACAATTGCCTACAACTTTCATGTTTTCAAGTAGCTCCAATTTTGACGTTATCAATGACATTTTGGGCAGACAAGAGAAGATAAGGATTGTCACCAAGTCAAGAGTTGGCTACCCACTCATCAATTAGTCATCAAATCAATAGTTCCTAATTTTGGCCTATAAAAGGAGGCATTTTCCATGCATTTAGGCATCTTGGTCTCCAAATCAAGATCATGCTTTTGCTTTCTCTCTTTGTATTTTTTATTGTAATGTTTATGCTTTGCTTTCATTAATATCAAGTTTATGCCTTTCATTTCCTTTCCTTTACTTAGTTAACTTTTATCTTATTTATGTTCTTATTTTGTTTATTTATTTTTCTTTCTTTCATTATGTCTAGCTAAGTTTATTATGTCAAGGTGAAAAGGTTACACTAATGGTGTAAGAATAAGTATAGTGTAAACTTAATATGGACTTTAATGTTTGATACTAACATGTTTTGTATTTGTTATCTTGTTTACTCTTTAATACTTTACTTGTTAAATTACTAATCTTGATTTATGTTGTATAACACTTGGTACAACAAATACTTGGCACTCTCATAGCTCATACTGTATGGTATAACCGACACTTGAGCTATGAAAAGAACTTGATTTGTTGTTAACATAAGTTATAATCATGAATGCTTGATGAGATTTACAAGTATTAACATTAATGGAATAAGATGACTAATGTAATCATGTTAACAATCTATAATTTAATTGGAACCTCCTTTGTGTGTGGTTTCCAATTCAATAATAAGAGTTTATACTATACTTGTTTGATATACCATTAGTGGAACCTCTAACCTTGACATTTGTTATTATTATTGTTTAATCCTTACATTAATTTTCCATCTCCAAGTTCTCATCATCATCATTGTTTAATCCTTACGTTAATCTTTCATCTTAAAGTTCTCATCAACTTCTCCTTCTTCTTTACTACTACTACTACTACTACTACTATTCGTACTATTATTATTAATAATATTAATATTATTATTATTATTGCTACTAGTATTGTTGTTGTTGTTGTTGTTGTTGTTGTTGTTACTATTATTGTTGTTTATAATTGTTATTTATAATCTGTACAATTAACCTCTCTGTGGTTCGACCCTGGTCTTGCCGGGTTATTTATTACTTTGACACTCCTGCACTTAGGAGAAGACATCAATCTTTTAGTCGTGTCACTCAAAACATGACAGATTTTAAAGATACTCTTGCAAAATTAACATCTGCTCTCAGTTTCCAAGAGAAAGGTAAGTTTCCATCTCAACCACAACAAAATCCCAAGGGGTAATACAATGCAAATGCAAGTAGTTCCGGAAGCCAACACATGGATCAAGTCAAATCAGTCACTACTCTGCGCAGTCGTAAGGTTATTGAAAAACCCCCTCTTGAACCTTATGTGAAAGATGATGAGTCAATCTCTGAGGGTAAGGAAGGGGTCGAATCTGAAAATTGTGAAGAAAAGACTGATTCTCTGCCAGCACTTTCATTTCTTCAAGCCATGACCAAACAAAGGAAAGTCAATCACAACTCTGAAATCTTTGAAACTTTTAAACAAGTAAGGATCAATATACCTTTGCTGGATGCTATTAAACAGGTTCCTTCCTATGCTAATTTTTTAAAAGATCTATGCACTATGAAGAGGAAACTGAATGTGAAAAAGAAAGCTTTTTTAGCTGAACAAGTAAGTGCTATTCTTCATAATAATAATGCTTTGAAATATAAAGACCCTGGTTGTCCTATAATTTCTTGCTTTATTAGAGAGCATAAAATTGAAAGAGCCTTACTTGATCTTGGAGCTAGTGTGAATTTACTTCCATATTCAGTTTTTCAAAGTCTCAATCTAGATGAGTTAAAACCAACTTCTATAACTCTTTTACTTGCCGATAGATCTATAAAAGTGCCTAGAGGAATAATTGAAGATGTGTTAGTACAAGTCGATAAATTCATTTATCTTGTGGATTTTATTGTCTTAGACACACAACCTGTTGAAGTATGTAATTCATTTCCTGTTATTTTAGAATGTCCATTTCTTGCAACTTCTAATGCATTGATTAATTGTAGGAATGGACTGATGAAGCTATTATTTGGAAACATGACATTGGAGATGAATATTTTCAATATTTGCAAGCAACCTAGAGATGATAATGATTTACAGGAAGTGGACTTTACTAAAAAATTAATTCATGATCAATTTCCAACCACTTCCAGTGAAATTGAGATTGATGAATCTGATGATTTGCAAATGATTTATTTTCAGGAAGAATCAAAGACAAGTAATTGGAGGCCATAAATTGAGGAATTGCCACCACGATCAATTAAGTCCATACCTTCAAGTGTTCAACCACCAAAACCTGATTTGAAGTCATTGCCATCCAATCTCAAATACTCATTTTTGGGAGAAAATGAAACTTTTCCGGTAATAATCTCTTCCAAACTTAATGCACATCAAGAAGGTAAGTTATTACAAACCCTGAAAATGCACAAAAATGCATTAGGATGGACCATAGCTGATATAAAAGGAATTAGTCCTTTGATTTGTACACACAAAATTTATTTATAGGAAAATGCTAAACCCTCTAGAGAAATGCAACGAAGGCTAAATCCTAATATGAAAGAAGTAGTGAAAAATGAAGTCATTAAGCTTCTAGATAATGAAATCATTTATCCTATTTTTGACAGCAAATGGGTAAGTCCTACCCAAGTTGTACCCAAGAAGTCTGGAGTCACTGTGATAACAAATGAGAACAATGAGTTAATTCCCCCAAGAACTGTTACTGGTTGGCGCATGTGCATTGACTATAGGAAACTTAATTCAATGACTAGAAAAGATCATTTTCCTTTACCTTTCATGGATCAAATCTTAGAAAGAGTTGCAGCTCATGAATTTTATTGTTTTCTAGATGGCTATTCGGGTTACAACCAAATTGAAATTGCATTGGAAGATCAAGAGAAGACTACTTTCACATGTCCATTTGGTACTTTTGCATATCGTAGGATGCCTTTTGGATTATGTAATGCACCAGCCACATTTCAAAGATGCATGCTTAGTATATTTAGTGATATGGTTGAACATTTTCTTGAGATTTTCATGGATGATTTTTTTTGTTTTTGGCGATTCATTTGATGATTGTTTGACTAACTTAGAAAAGGTTTTGACCAGGTGTGAAGAGAAGAATCTTGTGCTGAATTGGGAAAAATGTCATTTTATGGTAACAAACGGCACTGTACTTGGTCATATTGTTTCACCAAAAGGAATTGAGGTTGACAAATCTAAAATCGAGTTAATTGCAAACTTGCCAACACCAAAATCTCTTAAAGACGTTAGATCATTCCTAGAACATGCTGGTTTTTATAGAAGGTTCATCAAAGATTTTAGTGTAATATCTAAGCCTTTAAGTAACCTTCTGACAAAGGATACTATTTTTGAATGGACTGAACATTATGAAGAAGCCTTTGTTAAACTTAAAAACTTGCTTACTTGTGCTCCTATCATTCAACCTCCCGATTGGTCAATACCTTTTGAAATAATGTGTGATGCTAGTGATTATGCCGTAGGTGCTGTTTTGGGGCAAAGAAAAGATAAGAAACCTTATGTAATTTACTATGCAAGTAAAACTTTAAATAGTGCTTAAATGAATTATACCACCACTGAAAAAGAATTACTTGCAGTAGTATTTGCATGTGAAAAATTCAGATCTTATCTTGTTGGCTCACCTGTTGTTATTTTTAGTTATCATGCAACATTGAAATATCTCCTTTCTAAGAAAGATTCTAAGGCTAGATTGGTGCGTTGGATTTTATTACTTCAAGAATTTGATATCACAATCAAAGATAAGAAAGGCAGCGAAAATGTTGTCGCAAATCACTTGTCAAGATTGACAACAGATTCGAAAACTGACATCACACCAATCGATGACTACTTTCCCAATGAATCTTTACTTTTTGTCTCTACAATGTCTTGGTTTGCTAATATTGTCAATTTTCTTGTTTCAGGACAATTGCCAGCTCATTGGAGTACCCAAGATAAAAGAAAGTTCTTGAACGAAGTGAAGAACTTTTATTGGGATGATCCTTATTTATTCAAATATTGTCCTGATCAAATATTTTGAATATGCATTCCTGACAATGAGGTAAGTAGTGTCATTAAATTTTGTCATTCTGAGGCATGTGGAGGCCATTTCTCGTCAAGAAAGACAACTGCAAAAATCTTACAAAGTTGATTTTATTGGCCCACCATGTTCAAAGACTCACATGCATTCTGCAAGTCTTGTGAAAATTGTCAAAAGTTGGGATCTATTTCAAAACGTCACATGATGCCTTTAAATCCTATTATTGTCATTGAGATCTTTGACTGCTGGGGTATAGATTTCATGGGTCCATTCCCTTCATCTTTTGGTTTCTTATACATATTAGTTGCAGTAGATTATGTTTCAAAATGGATAGAGGCAATTCCAAGTCGAAACAATGATCACAAAGCAGTGATAAAGTTTTTGAAAAAAAATATTTTGAGTCGATTTGGAGTCCCTCGAGCCATAATAAGTGATGGTGGAACACATTTCTGCAACAAGCCATTTAAGTCTTTAATAAAGAAATATGGAATCACATACAAAGTTGCCACCCCTTATCACCCTCAAACAAGTGGACAAGTAGAGCTTGCTAATAGGGAGATCAAACATATTTTGGAGAAAACAGTGAACCCTAATAGGAAAGACTGGTCTTTAAGACTTAATGATGCACTTTGGGCTTATCGAACTGCTTATAAAACATCATTAGGTATGTCACCTTATAGACTAGTCTATGGAAAACCTTGTCACTTGCCTGTGGAACTTGAACATAAAGCTTATTGGGCTATTAAAGCTTTTCAATTCAAATCTGGATGATGCTAGTCAACTGCGAAAATTACAAATAAATGAGCTTGAGGAAATAAGAAATGATGCATATGAAAATTCAAGAATTCATAAAGCAAGAATTAAAGAGTTTCATGACAAGAAAATACTAAGAAAAACATTCAATGTTGGTCAAAAAGTCTTGCTTTATAATTCTCGACTGCATTTATTTCTTGGAAAATTAAGATCAAGATGGAGCGGTCCTTTTATTGTGAAACATGTGTATCTATATGGGGCCTATGACATCGAGAATCCAAAGAATGACAATGTTTTCAAGGTAAATGGACATCGTCTAAAAGTTTACTTTGACAATTTTTCAGTTGAACATGACTCTATTGAATTGGGTGATCCTGTATATAAAGATTGATTTTTTTTTTGTTTCTTTTTGAGTAATTTTTGCTAGTTTCTCTGACCCCAGTCAAATGGCGGATAACGGTACTCCGTGACTTAAGTCGGTTCTTTCAGTTTCCCACAATAACTGATATGTGTGTATATATTTGTGCAATTCTTTGAATCTCTCTTCCAATTCTCATTTGAAAATGGACACTAATCTTGAAAAATTAAAAAAGTATTTTCCCGCTCTGCCTTAGAATGCGATTACAAAAATTTACCATGCTAGATATGCAAGATTGAGATTGTTAATGAATCATGGAATTCCTGAAGATATTCGCTGGTTGATTGAAGCAAAGGTCCGATTATCAAGTGAGTCCTCTAATTCCTTCATTTCACACATGCTTGGAACAGGTAAAAGCACTTTTGCAAAGAAACATCGTGCAAAACGACTAGAAGTTTGTCATCGATGTGCTAGATGGACTTGTAATACACAATCTTGTTCTTTAGGAATGATATCTATAAACCGTGAAGATAAAATACAATTCATTAAGGATGGCCTGAGTAAGGAGTCTTTAGATAATCTTCTATGGACTCTTAAGACGCATCCTAGTAGAGATGTGCATCGTGCAATTCATGATTTATGGCTACTATTTCATAAAGAACATGATCGAGTTAGTCTTAGGAATCTGACTAAAAAAGACCCTATTTGCCAGTTTTTAAGAAAACTGGATGGGAAGCCTATCCCCGACCTATAGAGGGCGTTTAAGCCGTTCTTAGATGTAAAACCAAGGGAAGATGTGAGCCACAATCACAACTACCTATACATACACATGCTTTTTCAAAAGTAAATAAATAAATAAATAAAGAGAGAGAGAGAGTGTGTGAGACTCTAGCTGGCTTACATATAGGTAGTATGATTGCCTTTCTAATTTCTCATCTATAAAACCCTTTCTTCCTTCCTTTCATTTCTACTCAACCCATACATTCAATAACTATAGAAGTGTGTAGAAAT
>NW_011503686.1:0-4369 GCF_000495115.2 Populus euphratica
GTATTAGGTGTTAAAACACTCATTCAGGCTTAATTGCTTAGGTTAGGGAGGTTACGAAACCAAACTTATCTATGTTTTTATTTATTTATCGAATTACATTTATTATCATTTTTTTTTTGCAAATTATATACTATTACTTTCGCTTAGTTGTTAACTTTAACAAAAGAACATAAATAAAGTAATAATCCAATGTGCAACCCACAATTATATGTTAAAGTGTGTGTGTGAAAATAAAGGTTTAACAATACTTGTTAAATGAGTATATGAGCAGAACCAATTAATGATAATGCGAGAGTTTGCAAACCTTAATAGTTCAAGAAGTATTCTGATAGACCTTATTAAGAATGTTAATTACGATGCTTCTCAAGAGTCACTTTAACAAAAAAACTCCTTTACTCTATCATCCTAGTAATAACAGTTTTGCAAATGGTTTATGAAATAGAAAACACAGTTAGTGTGTGTGTGTGCGTGTGTCAACTACTACCTTCTCCCCCCAACCAAAACAAGACATTGTCCTTAGTGTCTTAAGTTAAAAGAATAAAATATAGAAGATATCACCTGAAACAATGAATATTGACAATCCTGAAATATACTTAAACAAATATAAAAAATAACAAAATAAAATAATATGCTATTAATAAAATAAAAGGACACAAGTTCTTAAAAACTCAGGCATAAATTGTAATTGTGATTGTAGTTCACATCTCCCCTTGATTTTACATCTCAGAACGGCTTAAACGCCCTTTATGGGTTAGGGATAGGCTTCCCATCTAATTTTCTTAAAAACTAGTAAACATGGTCTTTTTTAGTCAGATTTCTAAGACTATGTCGAGCATGTTCTTTATGAAAATTAGGTTATACATCATGAATTACACGATGTATATCTCCATTAAAGAACGTCCTAATAGTGAATAAAAGATTATTTAAGGACTCTTTATGTTTTGAAATAAATCTTAACTTTTGATGATTTTAACAGGTTTTGCAGAACGCGTGTGTGTCTTTGAACATGATGGGCCAATAAAATCCACATGATAAGATTTTTGCAATCATCTTTATTGACGAGAAATGACCCCCACATGCCTCGAAATGATAAAATTTAATGACACAACTTACCTTATTATCAATAATGCATCTTTGATATATTTGATTAAGACAATATTTGAATAATAAAGGGTCATCCCAATAACAGTTATGCACTTCGCTCAAAAACGTTTTTTTTGTCTTGAGTATCCAAATAAGCTGGCAGAAATGCTAAAGTAAAAAAAATTGTCAATATTAGCAAACCAAGGTATTGAAGCAATAGAAAGTAAAGATTCATGAGTAAAGTGGTGTGATGTCAGATGTCGAATATATTGTTAATTTTGACAAATGATCCGTGACAATATTTTTGGTGCAGTTTTCATCCCTAATATCTTCATGTTTGAAAGTTTCAAAGATATTAGAATCATGATTGACTTCTATTTGTTTGGTCATGACATGAGGAAATGAAAGTATTGACAAAGAATCAATCTTTTATTTGCAATGTTCAAGTTTAACCTCTTTCTTACCTTTAGAGATTGACTCATTATCTTTCTCACAAGGTTCAAGAATTGGATTTTCAATAACCTTACCACTGTAGAGAGTAATGACTGACTAGACTTGATTTATGTGTTGGCTTTTAGAGCTACTTGCACTTGAATTGTATTATCTTTAGGGATTTTATCGTGGTAGAGATAAAAACTTACCTTTCTCCTAAAAACTAAGAGTAGATATGAATTTTGCAAGAGTATCTTTAAAATTTATTAAGTGTTGATTATCTGTTGCTTTTCAATGAATGCATACAAAGTTTTCTCAAGATTTCTTTTAGGAGGGGAACAATAGGAGATGCATATCCATGAGAATTTTAAAAATTATGGTGTGCTTGAAATAGTAGTTGTGAAGTTTGTGCATTATTGTTATCACTATTCCAACTGAAATTTAAGTGATTTCTCCAACTAGGGTTATATATTTGTTAGTATGGGTTATGGTTGGGCCTTTGAAAACTGTTTACAGCATAGACTTGTTCATAGAGGCATTTCTTGAAAGAAGGCAAAGTTGGACAGTTATTGGTTGAGTGTTTATTGGTTTCATATAATTGACACATAATATTTTAAAGATATTTTAATTGACCACTCATTTTCAATTCTAGTGCCTTGACTTTTTTAGCTAAAGATGCAAATTTGACTTGGAGGTCATGATCTTCCCTAAGGTTGTACATATCTCCACTAGATGTACGAGGTTGAGTTTTACCTAGTGTCTCATAAGTACCTACGATGTCCTAATTTTAAACTTTTTTAGCTAGCAAGTCTAGGCACTTCATTACTTTATTAGGGTCTTTCTCTTCAAAAGGTCCATTGCATATGAATTCCACCATTTGTCTATCTTTAAGTATTAACCCATGATGAGAGCAAGTATTAAGCAAGTCTCGATACCTACCCAAGCACGAATGGATCCTAGTCTCAAATTTTATAGCCATGTTTTAGCTTTATTTTATAAAGAAAAAGGAAAAAGCTTTAATCTTATTATGTTCATGCTACAATTTAAGTCATTATAGGTGTTACAAACCTCCTTAAATTTCCTTAAATGCAAGTATAAATTTTCTAATTTTAAACCATGGAAAGAAGGTAAAAGTTGAATAATGACTGACTTAAAATTAAAATGAGATGCATGAGAGGGGGAACTATGCATGAGGGTGCACTTGTTCTTGTGAGATTCATGTGGCCTTTAAATGTTATAACACGATTATTCTCATTATTCTTATTATGAAGTGACTTATTATTTTCTTTGGCTATATTTTCTAAAAATAATGAAGATACTCTACAAAATCTACCACTTAATAAATATGATCAAACTCTTAAGCATGTATAGGAAGAGAATAATAGTAATAATAATAGTAATAATAATAGTAATAGTAATAGTAATAGTAATGATGATAATGATGATGATGAGTTAAAGAAGATTTTGAGATGTAAGATTGATGTGATAATTAAATGATAATAAAAACAATTGTCAAGGATCGAGGATCCACTAACGGTATTTCAAATAATTATAGTATAAACTATTTTTATTACTCACTTGGAAATTACACACAAAGGAGGTTCCAATCGGATTATAAATTGTTAAGATAATTATATTATTTATGTTATCAAAGTAATGTTAATACTTGTAAATATTATTAGGTATTCATGATTATAACTTATGTTAATAATAAATCAAGTTCATTTCATAGCATGAGTGTTGGTTATATCATACGGTTGGGCTATAAAAGTGTCAAGTATTTGTTGTATCAATGGTTATTCAACATAAATCTAGATTAACCTTTTAACAAGCAAAGTATTAAAAGTGAACAAGATAACAAATACAAAACATGCTAGTATCAAATATTAAAGTCCATGATGAGTTTATACCATACTTATTCTTACATCATTAGTGTAAACTTTTCACATTGACATAATAAACTTACCTAAACATAATGAAAAAGCGAAACATAAATAAACAAAATAAGAACATAAATAAGATATAAGTTAACTAAGTAAAGGAAAGTAAATGAAATGTATAAACAAGAGATTAATGAAAGCAAAACTTAAGCATTACAATAATATAAAGAGAGCAAGAACATGATCTTCATCTGAAAACCAAGATGCCTAAATGCATGGCAAATGCCTCCTTTTATAGGCCAAAATTTGAAACTATTGATTTGATAATTAATTGTTAAATAGATAGCCATATCTTGACTTAGGTAACAATCCTTATCTTTTTGTCTGGAGAAAACATCATTGCAAACATTATAACTTGAACATATTATCTTCATAAAAGTTTTAGGAAATTTTTTCAGTTTTCCAATAAAAAAAAATCAGTGCATTTGGATTTCTAGAACTCGAGATATAGGCTGAACACTGAACAATGTCTGGACTGCAGGATAGATTTTTACTTTTTCGTTGTTGCTATAATTTAAACTTGAAAATAACCTTTTTGAATTTGGACTCCTCATAAAAGTTTTAGACCTATGTCTTAGCTTTCCATCGATATAGAGCAGATCAAAATCCAAGTTCTACAACTCCAAATATGCTCCAACAATCAAATGGTGGTCCAGTTTGGACTAAACCAATATCTTTTTTCTAATCTTAGCCCTATCTTTGTCTTCTTAATTTAAGTACTTAAATTTATTAATCAATCTCTTAATTTATGTGATATGCCTGTATTTAAGATGAATATTTATCATAAATTAAATGTATCTTATATTATTAGATATGTTATTATAAAACATGCTCTAGCTAAGGAGTTATTGATACTTCAAGTACAAAATGATGATATAAAACCATGATAAAAATGCACTTTTAAGTACTAATCA
>NW_011503686.1:8353-9046 GCF_000495115.2 Populus euphratica
ATATTATATCTCTAACTTTTTTGAAACAATTAATAGGGAAATTAATTATTTGATCGACAATGAAAATATCCATATCAGTGAAAATATCTAGTATATATTTTTTTATTGTGCTATTTTTAATCTTTAATATGTTATCTTTTAATTTGGTATAATATATTTTATGTTATTATGCAAAATTAATATAAGTGAGTTTGTAGAATTTAATAGTTCTTAGCAGGGGATCTACCATCAATGGATCATTCAAAAAGTCTAACAAACTTATTTATGGACTAATATGAGAGAGATTTTAAACAAGAAGTATGTTCACTCTTGACAAGAAGAGCTTGTAACTTTTAATTTAATAATTAGATTATATTTAAGTTTTTCCATATGATTTTATAGGCCCAATTCTTAAAGTATTAAACCAAGCTATAAAAGATCTTTAAATTAGACTTCAAAGATGTTGTTAGAGCTAGTTTATTATTATTGTTTTTATTTGTGGTTTTTCAGCTTAATTTTGGATTTTATATTATTTTTTTATTTGATTAAGGATTCTAATTTTTCTACCTTATAAATGTTATTTTCTAGCCTATTTTAGAAGTTAAAAAACCTTCTAAAAAGACAAATCATATCATAGAAAAAAACTCAATAATAGAATATGAATTAGAGTTTTTAAAGTAAAAATCCTTTTTAGCAAAACCTTTTTCTTTCTTA
>NW_011503687.1:0-9043 GCF_000495115.2 Populus euphratica
ATAATAATAATAATTGATATAGATGAAAATAATTATACATTATTTTTTAAATATATTTTTTTTTATAAAGAAATTTCTTTTTACCTTACACGCTTGCAGCCTTTTCCCAGCTATAGTTATTTTACATAAACATTCAAAAAAGATATTTAAACTATTAATTAACGATAATGAGTTTGCTACAAGTGAAAACTTTTAAAGATAAAAAAAATGTCATAAATATAAAAAAAAAATTAAATATTTAATTTTTATTCGTTTATAACTCAATTTACCAAAAAAAAACAGGAGAAAAAAACCACAGGGAACATCTCAATAAAGAATAAAAATAAAAAATATTTATTTTGTTAAAAAAGTGATGGCGTCACGAGGTTTATGAATTATGCTGGATTGAAAATCTCTGGTTACAAAAACAGTACACATCAGCGTCATGTGAAATTACGATGAGTCAAACTCACAGAGCAACACAAGCACTTTGATTAATTTAATATATAATTTAAAGCTAAAAATATTTAATAAATCGTAGTCACAAACTGTTTCTGCACATCTCTAAATAGGTAAATGGATCCCGCAATCCCCAGCTCGGTCAACTGTCAAGTTGGTCGGTCATCACCAGTTACCAAACGTGAAATTAACTTGGAACACAAATATACACTCCCACGCCCATGCCTCCCTCTTATCCCTGTCCTTCAAATCTCACACATCACCCCCACCCCACCACACCGAGAATTTCTCCAAAAGCTGCAGAAGTTGTCTTGAATCACAGCAAAATCTATTACACCTCTTGCCCCCCGCCCCCCCTCACTTTTTCCTCCTTTTTTCCCCCCTTTTACTCCACTCCTATAAGCACACGCTTCCATGAGCAGTCCTCTTAATTGAGACTCTTGAATCAGAGCCCTGAGAAGGCAATCTCTAAACTTCCCGCACACCCGCCATAACTTTTGCTCCTCTTTCCCATCAAGATAGTCCTCGGTGGTGTTTCAGTACCCCCTCGAGCCTCCTTTCTTTCTTTCATTCCCTCGCATTAACTTATCTCTCTCTTCATGGCCAAACCACAACCTCACGCTCTCTTCCTGTTTCTGCTGCTGCTTCTTGTCAATGCATGCCATCCCTCCCACCAAAACCAAAACAAGATAAGCCTCAACGATCTCGCTGCTCTAGCAGCCATAAAAGACAGCCTTACGGACATTCCAGGCTCAAACTTCCTCTCCGCCTGGGACTTCACCTCACCAGATCCCTGCTCCACCTTCTCTGGCATTACTTGCTCTCTCAACCGAGTCACCATTCTCACACTCGGCACTGGTCTCTCTAATACACCTGGACTGGCTGGTTTCCTCTCCCCTTCCCTCTCCAACCTCACAGAATTAACCCAACTCATCCTCTACCCCGGCATCGTCACCGGCCCTATCCCTCCTCAACTGGGTCGACTCAGCAACCTCCGAGTCCTCTCATTAACCAACAATCGGTTAAAAGGTCCCATTCCCAGTTCATTGTCCTCACTCCCCAACCTGCACACTCTCGATCTGAGTTACAACCAGCTCACCGGGTCAATCCCGGCGGGTCTCTTCACCGAGTTGGCCCAGTTGAAAGTCATGATTCTGGCTTCAAACCAGTTATCCGGCGAGTTGCCAAGAATGGTGTCAGCAGAGATTCTGCATTTAGATTTGAAAGACAACAAATTAACAGGGGCATTGCCGTTAAGGCTGCCGTCAACGATCCGTTACTTGTCAGCATCGAAGAACATGATGAGGGGCCCACTCAACGGGCTACAATCGTTATCGGAGTTAGAGTTTCTCGACTTAAGCATGAACCAATTCAGTGGGCCCATACCTTCCTCTCTCCTGAGGCCCACTCTCTCATCCTTGTTTTTGCAACGGAACAATTTATCGGGTGGAGTCCCATCACCGTCACCACCACCACCATCAATGTACGGTGAGGGGTCGATCGTGGACCTGAGCCACAATTTCCTGACTGGTGAATTGTCACCGGTTCTGGCTGCGGTGGAGACATTGTTCTTGAATAATAACCATCTAATGGGTAGGGTTCCTGAGGAGTACGTGAAGAGCGTGTATGGAGGCAGCACAAAAACACTGTACTTGCAACATAATTACATAACAGGGTTTCCGTTGGAAGCAGGGCTGGCATTGCCTGATACGTTGTCATTATGCTTGACGTATAATTGCATGGTGCCATCTGTGGGGTTGATGGGGTGTCCCGCCAGTGCCGGTGGGCAGCTATCGAGGCCACGGTCACAATGTGTGGTGTTCAACAATGGAAGGCCTATTCCTTAACAATAATATAGTGATTGATGATCATCAAATCATACATATAGTTTCAGTATATATATAGCAATAATTTCTTGTCGTTTATACATACTAGTGCTACGTCCATGAATATTCTATTGCATTATTGGCTATTAGTATATAGTACAGTGCTGCTATAAATATATAGGAGCAACAAATTAAATCAATTTAAGGAAACTATTGATGATAAGTCATAGTAATAATTTTATTTTTGCTAGTAAATGGTTTGCTTTGGTTTTGGTCTGTTATAATTAAATTAAAGGGGAGGCTAGGACAATTATCGTTGGATGATAATGTTTTGGATTTTAGCAGTTCTTATTTTAAGCTTTTGGTACTTTCATAGAAGCATGCAGGAAGTCAATAAATATTGTGGACGAGAAAACTGTGAACCATCAAGATACTAACACCAAAAATGAATGAAACTAATAAATTATGTGTATATCTTGGACATCACGCACCCAACAGTTCCTCCCTGATATTCCAAGCTTGTGATCTTCCCTCTTCACCACCACACACCACATTCTGTCTGTATACGGACCATGATCAATACAATATTATAAGCATCGATGTGGTGGAGGTGGTGATTTTTGCACAATTTAGTTTTAGATAGGTTGTCCGCACATTAATACGAGCTAATTTTAAAATAATATAGATTGTTATGGCAATAGCATTTGGCTATTAAATTTGTGAATATTCTAATACAAAACATTGCAAAAAACAGATAAACAATTAATAGGTTAAAAAAGAGAGTGGTGTAATTGCCATGCATAATAGCAATAGAAGCACATGCAAGATTGCAATGGATTTACATTACAAATATAAAGTCAATCCAAAAAATAAAGTAATTTTCAACAAAATAAATTAAAACTTCAAATATCTTCTAATATTACAATGAAGAACTAAAACAAAATGATGCATGTTGGTATAAGCAATGATCAGTGTATCTACATATATTTTACACCGAAACTTAGAAAGCTAGTATTCTAGTATCTTTTTATATTGTTAGAATTTGTATGGAAAATAACTAACCATAAGCAAGATTGAAGAAAATAGTTTGTTTTTCTCTATGATATAAAAGTCCAAAAGAAAAATAAGTAAAGAACGGGTTGCATATAAGAGTATGATGTATTCGAGCCATGTCTATGAAAGTAATCCAAATGCATATCAAAGGCAATGAAAAACTAAAATGGCTAACTACATTTATTAAGCAATTAAACAACCTGGCAAAAGAGAGTGATAACACCTCCAAATTTAAGAAGCTTGGCTTGTGTGGTTTCTTCATTGGTGGAGGCGAAGTGTATTGTGCTATAAGTTGTTGATTATTCTTTGCATCATTTGGTTCTTGTTGAGGTTTGCTGCATTAAAAATAAGAAAAAAAATGATCAAGAAACTAGAAAAATGATTAATAAACAATGAAACCAACATACAAACAAGATTTGAAGGCAGAACCAAGAAAGCCTTGCCTTGATGGTGTTACGTCATTATCAAAATGCAATCTTCTCTTTGCTTCAACTAGGAAGTTTGATGGCATTGTTGCTAATTATATGGAAGTAGCTAATGTGGTTGTTTATTGCTGAGGTACCATGCTTGCTAAAGTGACAAGGTTATGTGGAGGTGGTGGCTTTAAGGTTGAAGAAGCAACAACCAAGGCAGATCATGCTGACGAAGCTATCTATTGGTTAAGCTCCTTAAGGTGACTTTGAGGGACATTATTGAAAACTTAACATACGAACTATGTCGTATCAAGTTTTTGAAACCTGCAACAACATGTATATATGGACCAAAAGCCAAAGGAAATGCAGAGCTACTGAAAAAAAAAACTTGCACTAACCCTGCATAAATATATAAAACGCTATAAAACTCGCTTCATTAAACAAGGCCATGCTATAGTTTTATTTTTTTAGCTAAAATAAAACGAAACTAAATGAAACAAAAGGAAGTACATATAGAAACATAATAGATAAAAGTGATTTGTTAAAAAATGACATGTTTGATTGAACATCACTAAAGAAACAAAGCATTTGCATAAACATAACATGACATAACTTAAACCGTCTCATAAATATGTTAGATTGAACAATATCAAAGAAATCAAAAATTTATACAAACATGAATGGTATAACCTAAAACATCACATAACAGGTTTGTCAGCAAGCAATGAATATAAAATAAAAAAAAACACTAACAAAATCATGTGATTGAATAGAATTAGATGGCACTCCTCTATGTTTAACAGCCATAACAATTATCACTAGCCACGATAATGATTGTTATAACCACTCCTAACATTATTTTATTGGGCAATCCAACAAAGAATCAACATGCAGTGGCTATCAAAGTTGCAGCAACCTAGCTTCAAAAGCAAAACAAAGAAATAACAATAAAAAAAAAGGCCAAGGTATTAAAAGGATGCGAGAAACCCAAGGAAGGCAACTCAAACAATCCAATTTTTTAGTTGTCCCTCATCAATTTCAGATCCAAACCACCATACCCACACATATGCTAACAATTTAAAATTAAAAGAATTAGACTTTCAAAACTGCTAAATCCATAAAAGCCTAACACATTGAGGAAAAGCAATAAACATCAACAAGCAATGACAGAGCCATTCAAAGTGCAAAAAGCTGCAAGAAAAGCAATAAAGACTATTTAAGTTTCAAATTATTTCCTTCCTAACTCCAACCTGGAATGTGCAAGAAAAAGAATCCAAAAAACTAACCATCGAAGTAACTTAAAAAAAGCTTACTAGCATGAAAAGAAATAGCGAGGACCATGTCCTTTATTTATATCCATAACCCCCATGTTTCTTTCACCAAGCCTAGCTTAGGAATGTGTTTGAAAAAAATAAATACCTAACCAAAAATTGGAAAGAGTATATAGATTCAAAAGACAAAACAACACCCAACAACCTTTAAAAAAAAAGAAAATCAAAACCCATGCAAGTCCATAAAATTGAGATCATAGGCTAAGAAAAAAATAAACCCAAAAAATGTAGAGGCAAATAAAATTTTAAGAGCAATCATAGTTATTAAAATAAAAATCAGCAACCCTACATGACAATCCTTGCCGATTAAAAACACAACATAGATCAAAACAAAATCCTGAAAACAATGATAAAATAAACTAAAACCCTAAAAAAAAGAGTAAATATAGAGATGCAACCATTCTAGAAACCAATTAAAGATATAAAACATCAAAGTACAACCAATATATTTTACGCAAGTAACATATTTAAATTAGAATGGACATGCAACATATAATTAAATAGAGATCTCTCAACCTAACCATGAAAAAAAAAAGAGTAAGCATTGTAGTAACTGGAAAATAGACTAGCGCTAAAAAATTCAAGAGGACACATATTGACCAAGCTAACAAAATTAATGTCAAACACACTATATACTAACCAGCTAAGTGAAAGGGTCTATGCAAATTAATAATAGAATGACTTTACAAGCGCTAAATCTACCCCAATAATAAAACAAAAAACCCTCAACACTAGTAGATCCAAGATGCAAGCTAAAATAAAAATGCTAAAACAATAAACTTCCAAGACAACATGTCATGCGTAAAAGATAACGCAAAATAATAACCCAATAACCTAAGACATTGGTTAAAAAAACCCATAATGTTTTTTATTTTTGTAAAAAAACAAACACAAAAAAATTAAAACAATAAAGATAAGAGAAACAACCCTCAAAACATAGCAAATAAAAGCAACTATTAGGAACTCTAAGAAGGATGTCTAATCCAAGAACAATAAAATATTCCCTAACCACAAAACAACCTATAATCTTAGAAACAAAAACCAAAACAAATAAAACAGAACCATAACAAAGCAACGACTAATGTAAATGCATAAGTAACCAACTTGGTCAACAAAAAGATCCTTGTGCAAAGAAGCACTACAATAACCACCACAACCTAAACACACCTTATGATAAACCGTAAAACAAATAAGTAAACAAGACAACATCAATAACCTTAAAACTCCCAAAACATGGCAAATAAAAGCAGCCACATGTCTCAAACTACCTAAAATGAAAATGACCTACCCAGTCCAGACAATCATATCTTTGGAAAAAAGTCCCAAAGAACTATAATAGTGGGAAACTGATTACTTTTTAAGTGATGAACTTGCCACAGTAGCAAACTCAAAACCCCCCAACACTAGCAAATCCAAGACATAAGTTGAAATGAAAAATCCAAGAAAATAACATGCCATATGTAAAAAAATATCACAAAATAAACCAAATAATGATTAAATAACTTGAAATATGGTTAAAAAACCCATTAAATTTTTTTTAAAGTAAACAAAAAGCAATCAAAACTAAATAAATAAGGAAAACAACAACCACAACATAACAATCAAAGGCTACTAGGAACTTTAAGAGGCTTGTTTAATCCCAGAACAGTAAACATGCTCTCTAATCACAAAACAACCTCCAAGCTTAGAAAAAACAAAACGAATTAAATAGAAACACAATAAAGCAACTATTAATGCAAATACTAGTCAGTAAAGAGACCCTTACCCAAAAAAGCACTACATCAACCACTAGAGCCCAAACACACCCCACAACAAACTATAAAATAGATAAACATCTAAAACAACATCAATAACCTTCAAGAATACAACCAGATCACACAGATGCTAATAGCCTAAAACCTCAAACTACCTAGAACAAAAGTAACCCCCCCGAACCCAGATAACTAAAGCTCTGAAAAATGTTTCAGGAAAGAAAAAAAAATTGTTTCCACTGAAAATATACGAAGACTATGTGACTCTTTAAGCGAGAGAAGAAAACAATTCCCTTTTAAACCATACAAGAACAAAAAAAAAAGACAACTGCCCCAACTAATCTCAGTAGCCAAATCCAATCAAGATCCCTATAATTAAGCAAAATCTAAAAGAAATAAGTGAAAGGATCAATTAAGCATAATGATAGTTAGCTTAACTGTCAAAAAAGAAGCCAAACAATAACCCATCAACCCTTAGAGACCGAAAGAAGACAGAGACATCCCATGTAGAACTAGCCAAAATCAAATCCTATTACACCATCCATAAATGACCTTAATAATCACCTAGCAACCAGGTACATTGCGGGTAAGGCTTGCATTTAATGCCCAGCCCTTCCATACTCAACAAATCAAAAGAATGATGACACAATCAAAAGATTGATGTCTTCTTCGAAGTTTAGGAGTGTCAAAGTAATAAATAACCCGGCAAGACCGAGGTTGAACCATAGAAATGATAATTGTATAAGTTATAAACAACAATTATAAACAACAACAATAGTAATAATAATAACAATACTACTAGTAGTAGTAGTAGTAATAATAATAATAATAATAAAAGAAGAAAAAGAAGAAGAAGTTGATGAAAACTTTGAGATGAAAGATCAATGTAAGGGCTAAATAATGATAATAATAAATATCAATGTTAGAGGATCCATTAATGGTATGTTATACAAGTATAGTATAAACTCTTATTATTCAATTAGAAACCACACACAAAGAAGGTTTCAATCAGATTAAAAATTATTAACATGACTACATTAGTTATCTTATTCAATTAATGCTAATACTTCTAAATCTCGTCAGGTATTCATGATTATAACTTATGTTAACAACAAATCAAGTTTCTTTCATAGCTTAGGTGCTGGTTATACCATACAGTATGGGTTGTGAGAGTGCCAAACATTTATTGTACCAAGTGTTATACAACTTCAATCTAAATTAGTCATTTAATAAGCAAAGTATTAAAGAGTTAACAAGATAACAAATACAAAACATGTTAGTATCAAACATTAAAGTCCATGTTGAGTTTACACTGTACTTATTCTTACACCATTAGTATAACCTTTTCACCTTGATATAATAAACTTAACTAAACGTAATAAAAAAAAGAAAAATAAATAAACAAAATACGAACATAAATATGATAAAAGTTAACTAAGTAAAGGAAAGGAAATGAAATGAAAGGTATAAACTTGATATTAATGAAAACAAAACTTAAGAATTACAAAAATACAAAGAGAGAAAACAAGAGCATGATCTTGATGTGGAAACCAAGATGCCAAAATGCATGGCAAATGCCTTCTTTTATAGGCCAAAATTGAAAACTATTGATTTGATGACTAATTGATAAGTGGGTGGCCAACTCTTGACTTGATGACAATTAGAATTGAAACTATTTGAAACATGAAAGTTGTAGGAAATTATCTTAGCTTTCCAGAAAAAAAAATAGAGGTTATTTGGACTTCTGAAACTCTAGATATGGGCCAAACACTGAATAGTGCTCGGGTTGCAGGACAGATTTGAACTTCTTTATTATTGCTACAATTTAGACGTGAAAATGACCTTATTAAATCTTGGGCTTATGAAAGTTGTAAGCCTATGTCTTACCTTTCTATCCATATAAATTAGACCTAAATCTGAGATCTACAGCTCCACATATGACCCAATTACCGAACAGTGTTTCGGTTTGGACTACACCGACATCTCTTTTCTAAGTTTGGTCATCTATTTGTCCTTTTAATTTTAATTCTTAAACTCATCAATTAATCCTTTCATTTATATGATAGGTCTGCATTTAAAATAAACATTTACTATAAATTAAAAGCATCTTATATTATTAGATATGTTAGTATAAAACATGGTTTAGTTAAGGAGTTATTGATACTTCAAGTGCAAAATGATGATATAAAACCTTGATAAAAATGTACTTTTATGTACTAATCTTACCCTCT
>NW_011500278.1:0-3324 GCF_000495115.2 Populus euphratica
GCATCGAAAATGTTGATGCGAATCTTTTGTCAACAGTGACAACAAATTCGACATCTGACATCACATCAATTGATGATTACTTTCCTAACGAATCCTTACTTTCTCTTAGTCCAAAGCCTTGGTATGATAAAAATAACAATTTTCTTGCTTTAGGAGATTTGCCAACTGATTGGAGTACACAAGATAAAGAAAAGTTTTTGAACGAAGTGAAGAACTTTTATTGTGATGACCCTAACTTATTCAAATATTATCCTGATCAAATATTTCAAAGATGCATTCCCGACAATGAGGTAAGTAGTGTCATTAAACTTTGTCATTCTGAAGCATGTGGAAGTTATTTCTCGTCAAAAAAGACAGGTACAAAAATCTTTCAAAATGGATTTTATTGGCCCACCATGTTCAAGGACACGCATGCATTCTGCAAAACTTGTGAAAATTATCAAAAGATTGATACGGGTCAAAAGGTTTTGTTTTATAATTCTCAACTCTGTGCATTCCCTAGAGAGCTAAGATCAAGATGGAGCAATCCTTATGGGGCCTCTGATATTGAGAATTCAATGAATGACAATGTTTTTAAGGAAAATGGACATCGTTTGAAAGCTTAATTTGATAATTTTCCTAGTGAAAATGAATCAACTGGTTTGAATGATCTTGTAGATAAAGGTTGATTATTTTATTTTTCTCACATTATTTTTGTGTTTCTTTTGTTAGTAATTTTTGATAGTTTCTCTCACCCCGGTCAAATGGGGGACAACGGTACTCCGTGACTTAAGTCGGTTCTTTTAGTTTCCCATAATAACTGATATCGGTGTATATATTTGTGCAATTCTTTGAATCTCTCTTCCAATTCTCATTTGAAAATGGACACTAATCTTGAAAAATCAAAAAAGCGTTTTCCCGCTTTGCCTCAGAATGCGATTACAAAAATTTACCGTGCTAGATGTGCAAGATTGAGATTGTTAATGAATCATGGAATTCCTGAAGATATTAGCTGGTTGATTAAAGTAAAGGTCCGATTATCAGGTGAGTCCTCTAATTCCTTCATTTCACGCATGCCTGGAACAGGTAAAAGAACTTTTGCAAAAAAAACGTCGTGCAAAACGACTAGAAGTCTGTCATCGATATGCTAGATGGACTTATAATACACAATGTTGTTCTTTAGGAATGGTATCTATAAACTGTGAAGATAAAATACAATTCATTAAAGATGGCCTGAGTAAGAAGTCTTTAGATAATCTTCTATTGACTCTTGAGACGCATCCTAGTGGAGATGTGCATCGTGTAATTCATGATTTATGGCCACTATTTCATAAAGAACATGATTGACTTAGTCTCAGGAATCTGACTAAAAAAGACCCTGTTTGCTAGTTTTTAAGAAAACTGGATGGGAAGCCTATCCCCGACCCATAGAGGGCGTTTAAGTCATTCTTGGACGTAAAACCAAGGGAAGATGTGAGCCACAATCACAACTACCTGTACATACACATGCTTTTTCAAAAGTAAATAAATAAATAAACAAAGAGAGAGAGAGAGTGTGTGAGACTCCAGCTGGCCTAGATATAGGTGTTATGATTGTCTTTCTAATTTCTCATCTATAAAACCCTCTCTTCCTTCCTTTCATTTCTACTCAACCCATACATTCAACAAATACAGAAGTGTGTAGAAATGGCAAGTTCCTCAAGTCATCATATAAGAAATATTTGTGTTTTCGGTGGATCTAGTTCAGGGAAAGAAAAGGAGTTTTTAGAATCAGCAAATCATCTTGGTCAAGTGCTAGCTGAGAGAAAGATTCATTTAGTGTATAGGAGAGGCAGTCTTGGGTTAATGGGAGGTGTGTCAATAGCTGCATTTTTAGGAGGTAGTCAAGTTTTGGGGGTCGTCCCTGAAGCTTTGGCACAAGGGGACATCATTGGAAAAACAAGGGGTCGTCCCCGAAGCTTTAGCACAAGGGGACATCATTGGAAAAACAATTGGAGAGGAACTTCAGGTCTCCACAATGTCGGCTCGAATAAATGCAATGTTTAACCATGCTGATGTCTTCATTGCTTTACCAGGTGGTCTAGGCACATTGGAAGAGATCTTTCATATTTTCTCTTGGGCTCAATTGCACATTCACCATAAACCCATAGGTTAGTTAAATGTTAATGGTTATTATGATAAGTTGTTGTCTTTTCTTGATCATGCTGTGGAACAGGAATTTCTAATCTCTCCTGACAAATCATAATCTCTGCACGAAGTTGTTGTCTTTTCTTGATCTTCTGCACGACAAATCATAATCTCTACTGCTACTGCTGAACAATTGATTGACCAACTACAATCTTTCATTCCTGTGATTGATCCTTTCATGAGTCGCATAAATTGATCATCTAAGGAAAGCAGTAAAAAGCTTAGATTGGATTTGAGCCTTCATTTGTGAATTTTTGTGTCTTTTGGTTTTATTATTGTGTTTTGTTATTTCTTATTTTTGTTTCAGTGTGTTTCAGGTTTGTCAGTATTCGTTATTTCAGGTGATATCTTCTATACTCTATCTTTCTACCTTTAAACATTGAGGACAATGTCTCGTTTTGGTTGGGGGGAGAGGGTGGTAGTTGATAAAAAAAAAAAAATTCATTTCATAAAGCATGTGCATAATTGTTGTTACTAGGATGACAGAGTAAAGGAGCTCTTTTGTTAAACTGACTCTTGAGATGCATCTTAGTAATCATTCGTAACAAGATCTATTATAATACTTCTTGAAATATTCAGGTTTACAAACTCTCGCATTGTTATCACTTAATTCTACTCATATACTTATTTAACATGTATTATTAAACATTTATTTACACACACACACTTTAACATATGATTGTGGGTTGCATATTGGATTATTACATTATTTATGTTCTTTTGTTAAAGGTAACACCTAAGGAAAAGGGATAGTATATAATTAAAAAAAAAAGAAAAAAAATAATGATAATAAATATGTAGATAAGTTTGGTTTCGTAGCCTCACTAACCTAAGCAATTAAGCCCGAAGGGGTGTTTTAACACCTAATACCCTAAAGTCAACTGACTTGGGAGCTATTGGCCCAACATTTGTTACATGGGTTGACGAGAAAAGCTTAAGAGAATCAAACATTGCACTATCTACATATCAGTATCTGCGACCCGAGTTATTAAGCTCGTAGGGGTGTCTTAACACCTAATGCCCTAAGACCAACTGGTTTGGGAGTCATTAGCTGAAAGCTCGTTACATGGGTTAAAGATGCATGGTGTTTTTAAATTATATGTATATATATTTAAAAAAAAAAAAAAAAAAAAAAAAAAAAATTAAAGAAAAAAAAAA
>NW_011500278.1:3369-45488 GCF_000495115.2 Populus euphratica
AATTAATAATCCCAACCCAAGGAAGTTAACCTCAAACATTAGAACAAAAATTTTATTTTGTTCCAAGAAAAGCCCCATAATTATGTGTTGATACATTGAGCACAAAAGAAAGGTTTATGAATATCTTCTTAAGAGGTATTGAGTAGATATATAAATTTAATGAGAGTTTGTTTATCTGGATAGATTAATGGAAGTTAAATGATGAATACCTTGCTTTGTGGAATTTACAAATTCTTTTTCTATTTTAACGCTTTGATTACTAGGGACTAGTAATAAGCTGGTTAGGGGGTGTGATTAGTACTTAAAAGTGCATTTTTATCAATGTTTTATATCATTATTTTGCACTTGAAGTATCAATAACTCCTCAACTAAAGCATGTTTTATAATAATATATCTAATAATATAAGATACCTTTAAATTGTGGTAAATGTTCATTTTAAATGCAGGCCTATCACATAAATGAAAGGATTGATTGATGAATTTAAGAACTGAAATTGAAAGGATAAAGAAATGGCCAAGCTTAGAAAAGAGATGTCGGTGCAATCCAAACCGGAACACTGTTCGGTAATTGGGTCATATCTGGAGCTATAGATCTCAGATTTAGGTCTACTTTATATGGATGGAAAGGTAAGACATAAGCCTACAACTTTTATACGGAGCCCAAGATCTAAAAAGGCTAGTTTCAAGTCCAAATTGTTGCAACAACAAAGAAGCCCGAATCTATCCTCCAGCCCGAGCACTGTTCCGTATTTTGGCCATATATGGAGTTCTAGAAGTTGAAATGAGCTGAAGTTTTTACACAAGAAAGCTGAGACAATTGTCTACAACTTTCATGTTTTCAAGTGGCTCCAATTTTGATGTTAGAAATGACGTTTTGGGTAGACAAGAGAAGATAAGGATTGTCACCAAGTCAAGAGTTGGCCACCCACTCATCAATTAGTCATCAAATCAATAGTTCCCAATTTTGGCCTATAAAAGGAGGCATTTGCCATGCATTTAGGCATCTTGGTGTCCAGATCAAGATCATGCTCTTGCTTTCTCTCTTTGTATTTTTTGTAATGTTTATGCTTTGCTTTCATTAATGTCAAGTTTATTATGCCTTTCATTTCCTTTCCTTTACTTAGTTAACTTTTATCTTATTTATGTTCTTATTTTGTTTATTTATTTTTCTTTCTTTCATTATGTCTAGCTAAGTTTATTATGTCAAGGTGAAAAGGTTACACTAATGGTGTAAGAATAAGTATAGTGTAAACTTAATATGAACTTTAATGTTTGATACTAACATGTTTTATATTTGTTATCTTGTTCACTCTTTAATACTTTGCTTGTTAAATGACTAATCTTGATTTATGTTGTATAACACTTGGTACAACAAATGCTTAGCGCTTTCATAGCCCATACTGTATGGTATAACTGACACCTGAGCTATGAAAGAAACTTGATTTGTTGTTAACATAAGTTATAATCATGAATACTTGACGAAATTTACAAGTATTAGCATTAATTGAATAAGATGACTAAGTAATCATGTTAACAATCTATAATCCAATTGGAACCTCCTTTGTGTGTGGTTTCCAATTGAACAATAAGGGTTTATATTATACTTGTTTGACATACCATTAGTGGAACTTCTAACCTTGACATTTGCTATTATCATTGTTTAATCCTTACATTAATATTCCATCTCGAAGTTCTCATCTTCTTTTTCTTCTTCTCCTTCTTTTTCTTAATTATTATTATTATTAGTAGTAGTATTATTAGTATTACTACTACTACTATTACTAGTATTATTATTATTATTATTGTTACTATTATTATTGTTGTTGTTATTTTTACTATTATTGTTGTTTATAATTTGTACAATTAACCTCCTTGTGGTTTGACCCCGGTCTTGCCGGGTTATTTATTACTTCGACACTCCTATACTTGGGAGAAGACTTCAATCTTTTAGTCGTGTCAGTTAGCAATCTATAATTTGATTGGAACCTCCTTTGTGTGTGGTTTTTAGTTAAATAATAAAAAGAGTTTATACTATACTTGTTTGAAATATCATTAGTGGATCCTTTAACTTTGACAATTATTTTACCCTTGTTTAATCCTTAAATCAATATTACATCTCAAAGCTCTCTTCAACTCCTTTTATGTTATTATCCGTTTCTTTATTTGTAGTTTATATAGTTAACCTTCATGTGGTTCGACTCTGGTCTTGTCGAGTTAGTTATTATTTTGACACTCCTACACTTGAGAGAAGACATCAATCTTTGGTCGTGTCACCATATATATAAATCAGACCTAAATCCAAGTTCTACAACTCCAGTTATGATCCAATAATCGAATGGTGTTCCAATTTGGACTAAACTAGTATCTCGTTTATAAGTTTAGCCCTCCCTTTGTCTTTTTAATTTCAGTAGGTAAACTCATCAATCAATCCTTTGATTTATGTGTTAGGCCTGCATTTAAGATGAACATTTACCAAAATTTAAAGGTATATTATATTATTAGACATGTTATTATAAAACATGCTCTATTTAAGGAGTTATTCATACTTCAAGTGCAATTTATTTATGTAATAGACTTGCATTTAAATGAATAAGAGATGCATTATTTTAGATCTCAACTAAAACATTATCATATTAATGTGATTTATCATAAGAGCTTTGAAAATATATCTACCATTTTTGTATTTTATGAAAGATTACTTAAAACAAATAAATCACAACATTATCATTTGACTAACAGGTTAATTTGTCTTGTTTTGACTTTACTTATTTTCACTGCCTCCACATAGTGAGCATATTAAACTATGAACCATGTTAAATTATGTTTTGCAATAAAATAAAAGTGGAGTTCTTAGCATATTTTATAATGATTTATATTGAATAAAAGCTTGCTGAAAATATCAATTCAGATTCAATTATAAATGAATTATATTACACAAAATATTGAAGGGTGCAACTTCAATAATGTAGTTTGTTTTTACTTTTACTTCAGTTTTGTGTACTTTGAATTTTATTTTTTCATATTTTGTGTTATATATTTGGATTAAAACTTTATTGTTAACCTAGTAAATTTATTTATATAAGTTAATGATTGATCTTGGAAATTTTTTATGTATTTCTTAGAAACCGAGGGCTGAAAAAATTACTAACTTCACCCTTGCTTTATATGCCATTATCTTTTTTTTCTTATCAGTCAAACAAACCCAAAAACATATGAAAGTTTACTAATTAGGAAGAGTATATAAGATGTCAAAAAACAAGCCATACATGAATGCCTATAGCATTAGAAAAGCATGAAAATATGCTTGATCATAAAAGAAAACAACAATAAAAAAAAATATGAAGGATACAATTAAAAGGTACTTTTTGGTATAATGATTAAGAGTTTCATGGAAAATCACTTTTGAGTATAAATTGGACCATAAAGCATGAATATATACAAACAAATTAGGAAATTAGTATAAAAATTAAAAAGAAAAGATAAATTAACACAGTTGCAAAACATTTAGTGAAATAGCATATTTTTAAATATTGTGGTTTAGAAATGCAACATATAATTAATATTGCATTTTTAAACAACGACATTAATTAAATATTGTGGTTCTGAGCTGTGACATTAATTAAATTTCAGTAATTATCTCGGCCATTCCATGAAAATTCTAGCAATAATTTTTCCTACATCTAAATCTAACAAAAAATAGTTCTTATGATATTTATTATTTAGTTTATTGATATTACATTCAATTTAGTTAATTATTTTAGAGAGTAAAAAAAATTTTAATTTAAAAAAAAATGGATAGAGCTTCCCCTGTATAGGAACTATAGCTAAAAGTTTGTCATATTTCAAAGAAAATAATTCAACAACTTATCAACAATTCAATGCAATGTTTAATTCATCATAATTCTACCATATTCATGCTATTCAACAATTCAATGCAATGTTTAATTCATAAACTAAGTACCATATTCATGCTATATTGCATGAAATCATCAAGCATAGTTGATAATTTTATTAATTGGTTCCAATAATTCATACAAAATCTCTAATTTAGAAACTTAACTAGAATTAAATGCAAGTTATAATTAATTGAAATAGTTAATTTATGATTCATTTAACTTAAAAATATTCAACTATATCAAATGTGTTAAACAATCCAAAATAAATAAAGAGAAATACAAAAATAAGAGAGGATGAGGCTATGATTTCATTGATATTGTATAATCAATTTATTCTGAAGAAAATTATGTTAATCTAAATATAAAGAGATTATATACAGGCTAAAACAAAAATATTATTATATCCTTATTAAATAAAACAAAATAAACTATATTTATTAACATCTCCCCTCAAACTCACAATGCGACAACTACAAGCATCAAGGGTTTGCCAGCTACATAATGAAAAAGGAAAATAGAATGTGACTTGGTAAAGAAATCTTCAATCTGTAAAGAAGAAGAAACAAAAGGATATGTAATAGTCCATGTTTGAGATGATAACAAGTAAGATGACAATCAATCTCACAATGTGCTTGATTTGTTCATGAAAAAACGAGTTGTGAGCAATTTGAATAAAACTTTGGTTGTCACAATATATAAAAGTAGGATGAGAAATAGAGACTCTTATGGCTGCATGTAAACAACATGATTAAACAATCATTTTGGTATTACATGTTATAGCATGATTCTACTTCAATTGAAGATTGAGAAATAATAGATTATTTTTTATTTTTCAAAGAAATAGGATAATCACCTAAAAAGATATCAAAACTAGTAACAAACTGGTGATCTATGGGATCACTGTCATGATCAGCGTTAAAGTATGCATATAACTCTAAAGAAGAGATAAATGGAAGTGAAAGACTCTGAAAGCCTATACCTCAAAGATATCATATAATACAAAGAACAACTGCCTAATGAAAGGTAGTAGGAGAAGTAATAAACTAACTAACAACATGAACAATATATGCAATATCTAGATAAGTAATAGTGAGATATACCAAGCTCCAAATAATAATATAGTATAAAATAAGATCTGATAAAGGTAAACAATTAGAGGAAAAAGACATCACGTTAAGCTTAATGGGTCATCTACAGTCTTATTATCATAAGTCTAGCCCGCACAACAATATCTACAACATCTTTTATCTGAAAGAGAAGGTAACCTCTAGGTGAATAGGCTACCCCAATACCTAGGAAATATCATAGATAACCTAAATCCTTCATTTCAAACTATCTAGCTAACTATGTCTTTAAAATTGAAATATCATTAATGTCATCACCAATAATAATCATGTCATTAACATATAAAGACAAAATGATACAACCTGCATCAGTACACTTAATAAAAAGAGTATAATAATGACTACTAGAAATAAATTCAAGAGAGGAGATCACGATAGAAAAATTCTCACACGAAGTGCTTGTTAGAGACCATATAACACTTTCTTAAGCTTACAAACATACCTAAAGTCATGTGTAACACTAGGAAAAGGCATCAAATAAACTTCTTCTTAAAGATCTCCATTTATAAAGGTACTTTTTACATCAAGTTAAGAGATATGTCACAACAAACTAAAGCAACTACAATAAAAGTATGAATAATAGTTATTTTTGCAACAGGGGCAAATGTCTCCTCATAATCCAGATCATAATGTTAAAAGTATCCTTTTGCAACCAACCTAGCTTTGTATCACTTAATAGACCTATCAAAATTATTCTTGATCTTATACACCTAACGATAACTAATAACACTCTTACCAAAAGGTAGAGGAACCAAATCCCAAGTACTTGTGTTTTACAAAGTAGAAATGTCCTCATCTTTAGCTTGTTGCCAAAAAGGATCAAGAATTATTTTTTTTTATAGGAAAAGGGCTTAGAGAGACAATGAATATAAGCTAAAAAGAAAGTAAATGGTAAAGAATAATAAGAATAAGCAAAATTTGGTAACTTTATGGACTTACAGATGTGTATGGATTGACGTAGAGGTGGATCCACAATCTCAAACAAAGCTTGAAGGACCTTAGAGGAGAATGAAGCTTCAAGTATGCCAGAGAATAAAGTATCAATACCTGCATAATGATTAATACAAATTGGTTAAACATGAGGAGGGGTATTCGAGGTATTAGAAACATGAGTTGATAAACTATCATAATCCTTAGAAAAATGATATATATTAATAAGATCAAATCTATTCAAGCTATGAGTAGTGGATGGAATAGAAAAAAAAGGTATATGCTCAAGAAAGACAACATGATGAGACACATAAAGTTTCTGAGTTATTGCATCAAAACAACAATACCCTTTTTAACCTTCACAATAACCAAGAAAAACATAAATAGTAAATCAAGATGACAACTTATTGCATTCTACACAAGGAAAATGAACAAAACAAGTAGAATAAAAAACTATGAAAGAGGAATAATCAAGGGCATACCTATATAACTTTTTAAAAAGAGAAAAACTTGAAATATAAGAAGATAGAATTGTATTAATCAAACTTACAGTAATAAAAACTACTTTTTCCCAAAATTCACTAGGAACAGAAGCAGATAACAAGAGAGAATTAGTATTTTTAATAGTATGCCTATGTTTTCTTTCAGCAACTCTATTTTCACAGGAGTATATGTACATGAAATTTGATAAATGGTTCCATCCAAGGCTAATAATTCATAACATTTATTAGAGGTGTATTCCCCACCCAAATCACAACTAAAAACATTTGATAAAAGTAGAATGTTGAGTTTTAACAAGAGCTCGAAAGGCTTTATAGATCTTCAAAAATTTAGAATATTGTTTCATTAAATAAATCCAATAGTAATAAGTATGATTATCAATATAAAAAACATAATATCAAGACCCTCTTTTTATGATAATAGAGGAAGGTCCTTAAATATTAGAGTGAATCAAATCAAATAGGGAAGAAGAAACAAAAATATTTTGATTAAAATGTAAAGTGAAAATTTCATCAATTTACATCCACTATAATTAGAAATATCATAAGTTTTTAAATTTCTAAATCTCTTATGGATACTAAAAATCTCAAACGAGAAGACGAAACATGACCTAAACAAGAATGCTCTAAATAAAACCTAGCAAAGGAAAAACTCAAATGAAAAGGAGACAAATCAACACTATTAGTAGTAATAACAGTAGTAATAGTAGCAACTGCAATAACTGACGCTTTTAATGCATCCAATATATATACTCCTTTCTTTATATAGCTTGTTCTAATCAGCTTCTGAGATTGTAGATCATATACACAAAAAAAGGAAGAAGAAGAAAATGATTAAATAATTAACAAAATCACATCATTGACCAATAAAAGCAAGATTCAATTTGAGTTTTAGAATAAGATAAATATTAGGGAGAGACAAGTAAAGTGTGACAACAAAATCAACACCTGCTAAGGACATGAGATTGTCATCGACATTCATAACAAAAATAGAGGGCGTAGGGGACACAAAAGTAAAAGATAAAAAACCTAAAGACATATGATGTCAAGCACTAGAATCCAAGACCCATTCAAAATGAGACATCTTGAAAAACTATAAGGCAACAGACTTATGAAAGAAAAAGTGGACATTATTTATGATTGTAAGGAGAGAAACTTCAAAAATTCCTCAACCAAAGTATCATGATCAATGATAGAACCTAATGAAACTACTATTGTAGTATTGTGATGTGGTGGTTTATAACTCTGAAGTGGTCTATAGGCATTAAATTGTAACTGGTTGTTAGGCTTCCAAGCTTGATTCTATTATCTTAACTTGGGACACTAAGCCTTCTAATGACCTTTTTGCTTACAAAAACTGTACTCGTCAAAAGCAACCCTTATGTAAGGCTTATTCTAATAATTAGAGAATCACTTAGATTGTATTGCTAGGACAAATGATTAGAAGTATAAAACATTTTCTTTTTAAAATAAGATTGAAGATGTATTTCTTCAGCCAATAACTTATTAATATCAAAGTCAACAGAGGCCAGTGGAGAATGATAAAAAATTAAACTTTTAAGTCCTTTAAAATTATTGAGAAGTTTCATTAAAAACTGTACTAATTAGTGCTGCTCTCTACGAGTAATATCGGTATCACATGCCTTTAATTCTGTCGATTCTTTAGAAGTTAATTAATCCCAAAGATTTGTTATAGTAGAATAAAACTCATGAATACTCATATATTTTCTAGTGAATAGCTCATATGTCATTCTTTAATTGATACTGATTTGTAAAATTTGATTGTATAAATAACCTTTGTAGATAATCTTAAACTTTCTTTAATATCTCATACTTCGCTAACTGCATGCCTATGAAATGCTTAAAATAATTATTAATTCAAGTAATAATCTTTTTATTGTTTGTTTGTTAGGCATCTAACAAGCAGCATAACCCTTATTATTATTCCTAAGTATTACATAAGTTCCACTAACACTAACATATCCCCATATCTTTTTGTCATTAAGAAAAATTTTTATTATATAATTATTATATAAATAGTTATTTACATTGAACCTCACACTTATAGACTAAACCAAATCAACTCTTTCAGTAGCTATATTCAACAAACAAACAAAACTAGAATGCAAGAGAAAAGAAAAAATAAAATATCAAATTGGAGAAACTGAATAAATATATTCTCAAAGTTATATGATCACTCCAAAAAAATTACATAAACAAAATACAAATACTAAATTGTAGAAACTGAACAAATATCACTCCAAAACCAGTTGGATCCGTAGAAATTGTGTTTTAGATTAAACCTTGTTCCATAAAATCATGCCCTGATATCAATTCAAAATAAACAAAGAAAAATACAAAAATAAGAGAGGAGAAGGCTATGATTTCATTGATATTGCATGATCACTTTATTCTGAAGAAAATTATGTTAACTTAAATACAAAGAGATTATATATAGGCTAAAATAAAAATATTATTCTATCCTTAATAAATAAAATAAAATAAATTACATTTCTTAACAAAATCAATCCTAATTGATAATATTCATAACTAAATTATCATTAATTCAACAAGCCTTAAATTTAATCTAAACGACTATTTCATTTCAATTAAATCAAATACAAATTCATGTAATATATTTACATTACTTATAGAATTAAAAAAAAGACATTGCAACAATTATTAAAATGTTCAATCTGAAAACTATGAATTTTAAAGAGAAAATGTTCAATGATGCTTGGAGACCGGAGACTATAGCAAGTTTATTTTTTATTTTAATTTTTTAGGTATTTCAAGGGCATAAAAATAAATGTTTTGGTGGGTTTTAAGAGAGATAGGAGTTGGGGGTGTTGGTTTGGACAAAGAGGGTTGTTGCATTTGTCCATGTTCTTCGACCTAACGAGGGATTTAAACGTCAAGATATATCGCATTTTAAAAGTGTAATATGTTAATTGTCAATAATTATCTTCTCATCCTTGGAAATAAAGAACAATTAAATATGTGGTGTTAGCGTGATAAGGTAAAAGTGTATTGAAAAATTAATTTTAAAAAATCAATATATACAGAATAAAGAAAAAAGAAAAAAGAAGCAATGAGAACGGGAGGAGTACGATAAAATGGGAATTAGCAGATTGTGGTACCATGGTATGTATCCAAATCAGAGTGATGTCTCCCCAGGACACCCAATGGCCAAAAACAACCTGTCAGTGCTTGCTAGATTGAGGGAAGAGAAGCAAACAAAAGGCAAGGGCGTGTTCTCGCAATTCCATGCTCGATCACTTGCCGGTTAAAAAGAAGCCATCATTAAATATAATCCCTCCACAGCTAAGGCTTAAAATAATAATAATAATAGAAGTAATTAAAATAAACAAAACCCACTTTGCAGTGCGGGTTTACACCCCCCCTTAATTAGTGTTTAATTACGATGGAAAAAACCATATAATATGGCATGACCCGCTAATACCACTATAATATGAGAGGACAAAGGTTTCAAGGGAGAAGTGGGAAGATGGGAAAGGGAAAAGTGGACTTTGTTGAGTATTTCTATGGAGAGAGAGAGAGTGTCAGGGCCTGTGACGCGCTCGAGAGATTTGGAAGCAGGGGCACGTGTCATGGTCCAAGTTAGAAAGAGAGGAGGTAGTGTTGTAATACATCAATGCAGATGGCTGATTTCTCGGTGACCAGACCATAGCACGTGTCATGGTCTTTGTGAAGGAGGGAGCTAGTACCTAGATCGAATAAAACCCATCATTTCACCCTTCTCGTGTTTTGCATGCTATGATACTAGCATTCTACTCTTGCTAGGGTCCCTTTTTTAATTTAATTTTATGGTTATTAAAATAACATTTAGAAAAAAAATTAGTGAATTCAGATTTTATAGTAAAAATATATTTATTCAGTCACGATTATAATACCTTCTTATTTGTACATTTCCTCAGTTATTTAACACAGCCACGAATTCTTTTTTTTTTTTTTTGTATCAATGGTATGAGTTTTTCAATCCAAACAGTTAAAACAAAAATTCAAATGAACTTATATTATTTAAATTTATGGAGTAACAAATTGTTTCAACCTAGAAACAACAACTTTCTTGTTAATTTAATATAATTGTATGAAAATGTTCAACAAAATTAATAATTTCATTTCATATAAAATTATTAAAAAACAATTGTTAATATTTATAAGATAACATTTGATTTTAATCTGAAAACTATGTTATTATTAATTATTTATTAAAATATTTTTTTAATAATCCTATTTAAAAGAGTTAAAAAACAAAAAAAAATAAAATAAGTGAAGAGTATTAGTACATGTTGATCTAAAAGGATAGACAAACATAAGGAAAAAAGCTTAGCAAGTGCGAGTCTAAAAAGCTGGTCTTGCAAGCTTGACTTTTTGTTAAAGGATGGTTGACACATTGAAATGCTCTTTATTGTTTTCGTTTTTTTTTTAAAAAAAATAATAAACAACATGTTATCTTTGTAGGCAAACAAATAGTATATATAAAAAAATCCAGGCTCCTCGGTATTTTGATCTAAAAAACTTAATATTTTATCTATTTTCATTTAAAAACACATAAAATATTGCAAGAGCCATAATAACTCTATTTGTAAGGCCAAAGCGCACAAAAATGGGTCTAAAAACTTATTATGATCTAATTTTCTAAAAAGATTAAATTTAAACCAATTTCATATAACTCTTTTTTTAAAAAAAATTATTAATATCAGATTTGATTTTTTATAGCTGACCAAAATCTCTCTATCCTCTTTTTTTTTTGGTAAAAGAAGCTTTGAATTCTATTCAGATAGTAACAAAATGATATGACTAGTATCTGCAACAAAATCGTATGACTAGTATCTGTATCTATCAAAAGTAGCTAGTGATTTTTGACAAGTAAAGATGCACATGCAATATTCACATAACTTAAATTAAAATTCTTAAAAACAATCATATTGAAATATTAAATTAAATTTTATGAAAAATAATCACAATATATATATATATATAATTTAAAAAATTAACTTAATCAAATCCTTACTTTTTCTAAGTCTAGAAATATAATCTCTATATTAATTACATTCTAGTATTTAATTTCTAAAATATATTTTAATCACGTTATACTTAATTAAATCATCTCAGTTTAATTTCTAACTAATAGTTTTTAATATGTGTAACCCAGTATGTTCCTAATATATTGATCTAAATATAAATTATAATTATAATTAAATAGAATTAAATAATTTAATTTATTATCAATTAAAAAATTAATTAATTTATTCAGATATATTGTCTAGCAACATGTCATGATCCTTCAAATATTAGAAAAGTTATTAATAGTTTGACTAACTTTTTAGTGACCGGTTGCTTGGTGTAATTAATATCTTTTCATCCATAAGGTTCTAATTTATCATTAAAACACTAACTATATCTGTCATATTAAATCTTGTTTGCTCTCTATATGATAGTCATTGATTGTTTGAATAAGATTTAAAACTCTTTTCAAATCTCATTCCATTTTGGTTAAGAATTTCTCAGTCAATAATATTTGAGAATAGATGAAATATTTTTTTTAATTCACCTAGGGTGATGAATTCTCTCTTGATTATTTAAGTACCTTCATATAGTTCATGTTATGTCCAATGACTACCTTTTCATTACCTTGATTAAAATAACATGTAACATAATCAAAGAATAGCATTTTCTATATAAGATAACTTACTGATTTCAAGTTTAAGGATCATTTACACAACTATCATGTGAGCCTTTCTATAGACATAAGTGATCTTTTCATGTAGAATTCTCATACAGATCAATTCAGTGTAAATATCTTATGACAAACACCTACGTATTAGTTTTATATATCTTTTATACCTCAACTTATGAGAACTATTGCTCCATTTCATAAAGAAAAGAACATAATATGTACCACTTTTATGGCTTTAATGAATGTTTAATATTTAAGAGAGCATCAATGATGAATATTTTTGAACAATACTTTGATGTATTGAAATCCCATATTTATAACAATTTTATAATTTTCTTTGCCAAGTATTTTTGTTTCATAGACTTTATCTTTGCTCTAGATTTATTAATTTAATATTATATAAATATTAAAGATAAATTAAGCCTTTATTGATAATAAATATATATTTAGATGAATATAATAATGTCATATATAATCAACTGATTGGCTACAAGACATATTAAACAAACAATCTCCTACTTGCATTAAAGTTGACCACTCATGTATCTAATACTGTATTGCTCCATATAACATCAATGTCTCTACATGAATAGTTGCTTAATAAAAGGATCTTTTAGATTCTTTGTGGTGAGTACTCGCTCTATCTTTACATTTTTTATTTAATTGATTTATCAAATCAAATGGAATTTCTAAAGTACTTGTTGGATCATTGATGAGACTTTGGTTCCTTTGTTTATGGTAGGAACCAACCTAATTCATTGATAAACTTCTTGATCCAAACAACCTCTTTGTTTTCTCAAACATGAAGGTGTACTTGATTAGTACTTAAAAGTATATTTTTATCAAGGTTTTATATTATTATTTTGCACTTGAAATATCAATAACTCCTTAACTAAAGCATATTTTATAATAACATATAAAATAATATAAAATATCTTTAATTTATGGTAAATGTTCATTTTAAATACAGACCTATCACACAAATGAAAGGATTGATTAATGAGTTTAAAAATTGAAATTAAAAGGACAAAGAGACGACCAAACTTAGAAAAGAGATGCCGGTGCAGTCCGAACCAGAACACTGTTCGGTAATTAGGTCATATATGGAGCTGTAGATCTCGGATTTAGGTCTAATTTATATGGATGGAAAGGTAAGACATAGGTATATGACACGACTAAAAGATTGATGTCTTCTCCCAAGTGCAGGAGTGTCGAAGTAATAAATAACCCGGCAAGACCAGGGTCGAACCATAGTAGTAGTAGTAGTAGTAGTAGTAGTAGTAGTAGTAGTAGTAGTAGTAGTAGTAGTAGTAGTAGTAGTAGTAGTAGTAGTAGTAGTAGTAGTAGTAGTAGTAGTAGTAGTAGTAGTAGTAGTAGTAGTAGTAGTAGTAGTAGTAGTAGTAGTAGTAGTAGTAGTAGTAGTAGTAGTAGTAGTAGTAGTAGTAGTAGTAATACTAGTAGTAGTAGTAGTAGTAGTAGTAGTAGTAGTAGTAGTAGTAGTAGTAGTAGTAGTAGTACTAATAATAGTAGTAGTAGTAATAATAATAATAATAAAGAAAGAGAAGAAGAAGAAGATGATGAGAACTTGGAGATGGAAAATTAATGTAAGGAATAAACAATAATAATAACAAATGTCAAGGTTAGAGGTTCCACTAATGATATATCAAACAAGTATAGTATAAACTCTTATTATTGAATTGGAAACCACACACAAAGGAGGTTCCAATCAGATTATATATTGTTAACATGATTACATTAGTCATCTTATTTAATTAATGCTAATACTTGTAAATCTCGTCAAACATTCATGATTATAACTTATGTTAACAACAAATCAAGTTCCTTTCATAGCTCAAGTGTCGGTTATACCATACATTATGGGTTATGAAAGTGCCAAGCATTTGTTGCACCAAGTGTTATACAACATAAATCAAGATTAGTCATTTAACAAGCAAAGTATTAAAGAGTGAACAAGATAACAAATATAAAACATGTTAGTATCAAACATTAAAGTCCATATTAAGTTTACATTATACTTATTCTTACACCATTAGTGTAACCTTTTCACCTTGACATAACTAACTTAGCTAGACATAATGAAAGAAAGCAAAATAGATAAACAAAATAAGAACATAAAAGTTAACTAAGTAAAGGAAAGGAAATGAAAGGCATAAACTTACTATTAATGAAAGCAAAGCATAAACATGACAAAAAATACAAAGAGAGAAAGGAAGAGCAAGATCTTGCTGTGGACACCAAGATGCCTAAATGCATGGGAAATGCCTCCTTTTATAGGCCAAAATTAAGAACTATTGATTTGATAACTAATTGATAAGTGGGTGGCCAACTTTTGACTTGGTGACAATCCTTATCTTCTCTTATCTACCCAAAACGTCATTGATAACGTCAAAACTGGAGCCAGTTGCAACATGAAAGTTGTAGGTAATTGTCTCAGCTTTCTTATGTAAACAATTCAGCTCATTTGGACTTCTAGAACTCCCGATATGGCCAAAATACCGAACAGTGCTCGGGCTGGAAGACAGATTCGGGCTTCTTTGTTGTTACTACAATTTGGACTTGATAATGGCCTTTTTAGATCTTGGGCTCCATATGAAAGTTGTAGGCCTATGTCTTACCTTTCCATCCATATAAATTGGACCTAAATCTGAGATATATAGCTATAGATATTACCCAATTACCGAACAGTGTTCCGGTTTGGATTGCACCGACATCTCTTTTCTAAGTTTGGCCATCTCTTTATCCTTGCAATTTAAGTTCTTCAAGTCATCAATCAATCCTTTCATTTATGTGATAGGCCTGCATTAAAAATAGACATTTACCACAAATTAAAGGTATCTTATATTATTAGATATATTATTATAAAACATGTTTTGGTTAAGGAGTTATTGATACTTCAAGTGCAAAATGATGATATAAAACCATGATAAAAATGCACTTTTAAGTACTAATCACACCCCCCAACCAGCTTATTACTAGTCCCTAGTAATCAAAGCGTTAAATAGAAAAACAATTTGCAAATTCCACAAAGCAAGGTATTCATCATTTAACTTCCATTAATCCATCCAGATAAACAAACTCTCATTAAATTTATATATGTGCTCAATACCTCTTTACAAGATATTAATAAACCTTTCTTTTGTGCTCAATGTATCAACACATAATTATGGGGCTTTTCTTGGAAGAAAACAAAATTTTGGTTCTAATGTTTAAGGTTAACTTCCTTGGGTGGGATTACTATTTTTGTCTTTTTTTTTCTTTTTTTTTTAACTCTATATACATATACTTTAAAAACATCATGCATCTTTAACCCATGTAACGAGCTTTCAGCTAATGACGCCCAGACCAGTTGGTCTTAGGGCATTAGGTGTTAAGACACCCCTACGAGCTTAGTAATTCGGGTCGCAGATACTAATATGTAGATAGTGCAATGTTTGATTCCCTTAAGCTTTCTCCTCAACCCATGTAACAAGCGTTGGGTCAATAGCTCCCAAGTCAGTTGACTTTAGGGTATTAGGTGTTAAAACCCCCCTTCGGGCTTAATTGCTTAGATTAGGGAGGCTACGAAACCAAACTTATCTACATTTTTATTATCATCATTTTTTTTCTTTTTTTTTCTTTTTTTTTGTTTTTGTTTCATGATTTTTTTTTTTAATTATATACAATCCCTTTCCCTTAGTTGTTACCTTTAACAAAAGAACATAAATAATGTAATAATCCAATATGCAACCCACAATCATATGTTAAAGTGTGTGTGTGTAAATTAAGGTTTAAAAATACATGTTAAATAAGTATATGAGCAGAATTAAGTGGTAACAATACGAGAGTTTGTAAACCTGAATATTTCAGGAAGTATTATAATAGACCTTGTTAAGAATGGTTACTAAGATGCGTCTCAAGAGTCACTTTAACAAAAGAACTCCTTTACTCTGCCATCCTAGTAACAACAATTATGCACATGCTTTATGAAATGAAAAACAATTTTTTTTTTTTATCAACTACTACCCTTTTTTTTTTATCAACTACTACCCCTTTTTTTTTATCAACTACTACCCTCCCCCCCCAACCAAAACGAGACATTGTCCTCAATGTTTTAAGGTAGAAAGATAGAGTATAGAAGATATCACCTGAAATAACGAACACTGACAAACCTGAAACACACTAAAACAAAAATAAGAAATAACAAAACACAATAATAAAACCAAAAGACACAAAAATTCACAAATGAAGGCTCAAATCCAATCTAAGCTTTTTACGGCTTTCCTTAGATGACCAATTTATGCGACTCATGGAAGGATCAATCACAGGAATGAAAGATTGTAGTTGGTCAATCAATTGTTCAGCAGTAGCAGTAGAGATTATGATTCGTCGTGCAGAAGATGTTAGAAATTCCTATTCCACAGCATGATCAAGAAAAGACAACAACTTATCATGATAACCATTAACATTTAACAAACCTATGAGTTTATGGTGAATGTGCAATTGAGCCCAAGAGGAAATATGAAAGATCTCTTCCAATGTGCCTAGACCACCTAGTAAAGCAATGAAGGCATCAACATGGTTAAACATTGCATTCATTCGAGCTGACATTGTGGAGACCTGAAGTTCCTCTCCAATTGTTTTTCCAATGATGTCCCCTTGTGCCAAAGCTTTAAGGACGACCCCCAAAACTTGACTACCTCCTAAAAATGCAGCTATTGACACACCTCTCATTAACCCAAGACTGCCTCCCCCATACACTAAATGAATCTTTCTCTCAGCTAGCACCTGACCAAGATGATTTGCTGATTCTAAAAACTCCTTTTCTTTCCCAGGACTAGATCCACCGAAAACACAAATATTTCTTATTTGTTGACTTGAGGAACTTGCCATTTCTACACACTTCTCTATTTGTTGAATGTATGGGTTGAGTAGAAATGAAAGGAAGGAAAAAAGGGTTTTATAGATGAGAAATTAGAAAGGCAATCATAACACCTATATGTAGGCCAGCTGGAGTCTCACACTCTCTCTCTTTCTCTTTATTTATTTATTTATTTACTTTTGAAAAAGCATGTGTATGTACAGGTAGTTGTGATTGTGGCTCACATCTTCCCTTGGTTTTACGTCCAAGAACGGCTTAAACGCCCTCGTGGCTTACATCTTCCCTTGATTTTACGTCCAAGAACGGCTTAAACGCCCTCTATGGGTCGGGGATAGGCTTCCCATCCATTTTTCTTAAAAACTGGCAAATAGGGTCTTTTTTAGTCAGATTCCCAAGACTAAGTCGATCATGTTCTTTATGAAATAGTGGCCATAAATCATGAATTACACGATGCACATCTCCACTAGGATGCGTCTCAAGAGCCAACAGAAGATTATCTAAAGACTCCTTACTCAGGCCATCCTTAATGAATTGTATTTTATCTTCACGGTTTATAGATACCATTCCTAAAGAATGACATTGTGTATTACAAGTCCATCTAGCACATCGATGACAGACTTCTAGTCATTTTGCACGACGTTTCTTTGCAAAAGTGCTTTTACCTATTCCAGGCATGTGTGAAATGAAGAAGTTAGAGGACTCACCTGACAATCGGACCTTTGCTTCAATCAACCAGCGAATATCTTCAGGAATTCCATGATTCATTAACAATCTCAATCTTGCACATCTAGCACGGTAAATTTTTGTAATCGCATTCTGAGGCAGAGCGGGAAAATACTTTTTCAATTTTTTAAGATTAGTGTGCATTATCAAATGAGAATTGGAAGAGAGATTCAAAGAATTGCACAAATATATACACAGATATCAGTTATTATGGGAAACTGAAAGAACCTACTAAAGTCACGGAGTACCGTTGTCCGCCATTTGATCGGGGTGAGAGAAACTAGCAAAAATCACTCAAAAAGAAACACAAAAATAATGTGAGAACAAAAAACAAAATAATCAACCTTTATCTACAAGATCATTCAAAGCAGTTGATTCATTTTCACTAGAAAAATTATCAAAGTAAGCTTTCAAACGATGTCCATTTTCCTTAAAAATATTGTCATTCATTGAATTCTCAATATCACAAGCCCCATAAGGATTGCTCCATCTTGATCTTAGCTCTATAGGGAATGAATAGAGTTGAGAATTATAAAACAAAACGTTTTGACCAGTATCAACTTTTTGATAATTTTCACAAGTTTTACAAAATGCATGCGTGTCCTTGAACATGGTGGGCCAATAAAATCCATTTTGAAAGATTTTTGTAGCTATATTTTTTGAAGAAAAATAACTCCCACATGCTTTAGAATGACAAAGTTTAATGACACTACTTACCTCATTGTTGGAAATGAATCTTTGAAATATTTGATCAGGATAATATTTGAATAAGTTAGGGTCATCACAATAAAAGTTCTTCACATCGTTCAAAAACTTTTATTTGTCTTGGGTACTCTAATCAGCTAGCAAATCTCCTAAAGAAAGAAAATTATTATTATTATCATACCAAGGCATTGGATTAAGAGAAAGTAAGGATTCGTTAGGAAAGTAATCATCAATTGGTGTGATGTTAGATGTCGAATTTGTTGTCACTTTTGATAAAAGATCTGCATCAACATTTTCAGTGCATTTTTCATCCGTGATTTCTTCCTCAGAATAAATCATTTGCAAATCTTCAGATTCATCCAACTGATTTTTACTTAAAGTAGATTCAAGTTGATCATAAACTAATTCGTCAATATGATCTACTTCTTATAAATCATTATCATCTCTAGGTTGCTTGCAAATGTTGAAAATATTCATCTCCAATGTCATGTTTCCAAATGAGCTTCATCAGTCCATTCCTACAATTAATCAATGCGTTAGAAGTTGTAAGAAACGGACGTCCTAAAATAACAAGAAATGAATTACATGCTTCAACAAGTTCTGTGTCCAAGACAATAAAATCCATAGGATAAATGAATTTATCGACTTGTACTAACACATCTTCAATTATTCCTCTAGGCACTTTTACAGATCTATCGGCAAGTAAAAGAGATATAGAAGTTGGTTTTAACTCACCTAGATTTAGACTCTGAAAAACTGAATATGGAAGTAAATTCACACTAGCTCCAAGATCAAGTAAGGCTCTTTCAATTTTATGTTCTCTAATAAAGCAAGAAATTGTAGGACATCCAAGGTCTTTATATTTCAAAGCATTATTGTTCTAAAGAATGGCACTTACTTGTTTGGCTAAAAAGGCTTTCTTTTTCACATTCAGTTTCCTCTTCACAGTGCATAGATATTTCAAAAATTTAGCATAGGAAGGAATCTGTTTAATAGCATCCAGCAAAGGTATATTGATTCTTACCTGTTTGAAAGTTTCAAAGATTTCAGAGTTGTGATTGACTTTCCTTTGTTTGGTCATGGCATGAGGAAATGGAAGTGCTGGTGGGGAATCAGTCGTTTCTTTGCAATTTCCAGATTCAACCCCTTCCTTACCCTCAGAAATTGACTCATCATCTTTCTCATAAGGTTCAAGAGTGGGTTTTTCAATAACCTTACCACTGCAAAGAGTAGTGACTGATTTGACTTGATCCATGTGTTGGCTTCCAGAACTACTTGCATTTGCATTGTATTGCCCCTTGGGATTTTGTTGTGGTTGAGATGGAAACTTACCTTTCTCTTGGAAACTGAGAGCAGATGTGAATTTTGTAAGAGTATCTTTAAAATCTGTCATGTTTTGAACAAGTTGAGTATTGATTGTCTCTTGCTTTTCAATGAATGCATGCAATGTTTCCTCAAGATTTCTTCTAGGAAGTGGAGCATAAGGAGGTGCATATCCATGAGAATTTTGGAAATTGTGGTGTGCTTAAAATGGTGGTTGTGAAGTTTGTGCATTGTTGTTCTCACTCTTCCAACTAAAATTTGGGTGATTTCTCCAACTAGGGTTGTATGTTTGGGAGTATGGGTTGTGGTTGGGCCTTTGGAAACTATTTAAAGCATGAGCTTATTCATGGAGACATTCCTTAAAAGAAGGCAAGGTTGGACAAGAATTGGTTGAGTGTTCATTTGTTTCACATATTTGACACACAATGTTTTCAACAGATTTTAATTGACCACTCTTTTTCAATTCTAGTGCCATAACTTTTCTAGCTAAACATGCAAACTTGGCTTGGAGGTCCTAATCTTCCTTAAGGTTGTATATACCTCCACTAGATGTATGAGGTTGAGTTTTACTTGGTGCCTTATAAGTACCCGCGGTGTCCCAAATTTGAGCATTTTCAACTAACAAAATCTAAGTACTCCATTACTTCATTAAGGTTTTTATCTTCAAAAGTTCCATTGCACATCAATTCAATCATTTGCTTATCTCTAGGTGTTAACCCTTTATAAAAATGTGAAACCAATCTCCATGTTTCAAAACCATGATGAGGGCAAGTATTGAGAAAATCTCAATACCTATCCCAACATTGGTAAAATATTTCTCCTGGTTTTTAAGTGAAAGTGGTGATTTGTTTTTTGAAAGAGTTTGTTTTGTGAGATGGGAAAAACTTCTTTAAAAACTGCTATAGCATTTCATCCCAAGCACGAATGGATCGTGGTCTCAAATTTTTTAGCCATGTTTTAGCTTTATCTTTTAATGAAAAGAAGGTAAAAGTTGAATAATGCCTAGTTTCAAATTAAAATGAGATGCATCAGGAGGAAAGACAATGCATGATGGTGTGCTTGTTCTTGTGGGATTCATGTGGTCTTCAAGTGTTCTAACACAGTTATTCTCATTGTTCTCATTATGAAGTGATTGATTATCTTCTTCGGCCATATTTTCTGAAAATGATGAGGATACCTTACAAAGTCTACCACTTGATGTACGTGACCACACTCTCATGCAAGTGTAGGAATAGAATAAAAGGAAGAAGAAAACAAAAGAAGAAGAAATAAGAGAAAAGAAACAAAGTTATATACAAGAAAAATTAAAAGAGAAAATAAAATAAATACTATAATTTGTACAAGAACTTACCTCCCCGACAACGGCGCCAAAAATTTGACACAACTAAAAGATTGATGTCTTCTCCCAAGTGCAGGAGTGTCGAAGTAATAAATAACTCGGCAAGACCGGGGTCGAACCATAAGGAGGTTAATTGTATAAATTATAGATGACAATAATACAACAACAATGATAATAGTAACAATAATAACAACAATAATAATAGTAGCAATAATAATACTAATAATAGTAATAGTAGTAGTAATAGTAGTAATATCAATAATAATAATAATAATAACAATAACAATAAAGAAAAAGAAGGAGAAGAAGAAGAAGATGAGAATTTTGAGATGAAATATTGACATAAGGATTAAACAATGATAACAATAAATCTCAAGATTAGAGGATCCACTAATGGTATGTCAAACAAATATAGTATAAACTCTAATTATTCAATTGGAAACCACACACAAAGGAGGTTCCAATTAGATTATATATTGTCAACATGATTACATTAGTCATCTTATTCGATTAATTCTAACATTTGTAAATCTCATCAAGCATTCATGATTATAACTTATATTAACAACAAATCAAGTTCCTTTCATAGCTTAGGTGTCGGTTATACCATATAGTACTTAAAAGTGGATTTTTATCAAGGTTTTATGTCATCATTTTTGCACTTGAAGTATCAATAACTCCTTAACTAAAGCATGTTTTATAATAATATATTTAATAATATAAGGGGCAATATAATGCAAATGCAAGTAGTTCTGGAAGCCAACACATGGATCAAGTCAAATCAGTCACTACTCTTCGCAGTGGTAAGGTTATTGAAAAACCCACTCTTGAACCTTGCGAGAAAGATGATGAGTCAATCTCTGAGGGTAAGAAAAGGGTTGAATCAGAAAATTGCAAAGAAACGACTAATTCCCTGCCAGTACTTCTATTTCCTCAAGTCGTGACCAAACAAAGAAAAGTCAATCACAACTCTGAAATTTTTGAAACTTTTAAACAGGTAAGAATCAATATACCTTTGCTAGATGCTATTAAACAAGTTCCTTCCTATGCTAAATTTTTGAAAGATCTATGCACGGTGAAGAGGAAACTGAATGTGAAAAAGAAAGCCTTTTTAGCCAAACAAGTAAGTGCCACTCTTCAGAACAATAATGCTTTCAAATATAAAGACCCTGGATGTCCTACAATTTCTTGCTTTACTGGAGAACATAAAATTGAAAGAGCCTTACTTGATCTTGGAGCTAGTGTGAATTTACTTCCATATTCAGTTTTTCGGAGTCTAAATCTAGGTGAGTTAAAACCAACTTCTATATCTCTTTTACTTACCGATAAATCTGTAAAAGTGCCTAGAGGAATAATTGAAGATGTGTTAGTACAAGTCGATAAATTCATTTATCCTGTGGATTTTATTGTCTTGGACACAGAACCTGTTGAAGCATGTAATTCATTGTGGATTTTATTGTCTTGGACACAAAACTTGTTGAAGCATGTAATTCATTTCCTGTTATTTTAGGACGTCCGTTTCTTGCAACTTCTAACGCATTGATTAATTGTAGGAATGGACTGATGAAGCTATCATTTGGAAACATGACATTGGAGATGAATATTTTCAACATTTGTAAGCAACCTAGAGATGATAATGATTTACAGGAAGTGGACTTTACTGAAAAATTAATTCATGATCAATTTCAAATCACTTTCAGTGAAACTGAGATTGATGAATCTGATGATTTGCAAATGATTTATTTCCAGGAAGACTCAAATGCAAGTAATTGGAGACCACAAATTGAGGAATTGCCACTACGATCAATTAAGTCCATACCTTCAAGTGTTCAACCATCCAAACCTGATTTGAAGTCGTTGCCATTTAATCTCAAATACTCATTTTTAGGAGAAAATGAAACTTTTTCGATAATAATCTCTTCCAAACTTAATGCACATCAAGAAGGTAAGTTATTACAAACTCTTAAAATGCACAAAAATGCTTTAGGAGGGACCATAGTTGACATAAAAGGAATTGGTCCTTTGATTTGTACACATAGAATTTATTTAGAGGAAAATGTTAAACCCTCTAGGGAAATGCAACGAAGGCTCAATCCTAATATGAAAGAAGTAGTGAAAAATGAAGTTATTAAGCTTCTAAATAATAAAATCATTTATCCTATTTCTGACAGCAAATGGGTAAGTCCTACCCAACTTGTATCCAAGAAGTTTGGAGTCACTGTGATAACAAATAAGAACAATAAGTTAATTCCCACTAGGACTGTTACTTGTTGGCGCATAAGCATTGACTATAGAAAACTTAATTCAATGACTAGAAAAAACATAGATTGTTAACATGATTACATTAGTCATCTTATTCCATTAATGCTAATACTTGTAAATCTCGTCAAGCATTCATGATTATAACTTATGTTAACAACAAATCAAGTTCCTTTCATAGCTCAGGTGTCAGTTATACCATACAGTATGGGCTATGAAAGTGCCAAGCATTTGTTGTACCAAGTGTTATACAATATAAATTAAGATTAGCAAACAAAGTATTAAAGAGTGAACAAGATAACAAATACAAAACATGTTAGTATAAAACATTAAAGTCCATATTAAGTTTACACTATACTTATTCTTACACCATTAGTGTAACCTTTTCACCTTCACATAATAAACTTAGCTAGACATAATGAAAGAAAGAAAAATAAATAAACAAAACAAGAACATAAATAAGATAAAAGTTAGCTAAGTAAATGAAAGGAAATGAAAGGCATAAACTTGATATTAATGAAAGCAAAGCATAAACAATACAAAAAATACAAAGAGAGAAAGCAAAAGCATGATCTTGATCTGGAGACCAAGATGCCTAAATGCATGGCAAATGCCTCCTTTTATAGGCCAAAATTAGGAACTATTGATTTGATGACTAATTGATGAGTGGGTAGCCAACTCTTGACTTGGTGACAATCTTTATCTTCTCTTGTCTGCCCAAAACATCATTGATAACGTCAAAATTGGATCCACTTGAAACATGAAAGTTGTAGGCAATTGTCTCAGCTTTCTTGTGTAAACAATTCAGCTCATTTGGACTTCTAAAACTCCAGATATGGCCAAAATACTGAACAGTGCTCTGGCTGGAGGACAACTTCGGGCTTCTTTGTTGTTACAATAATTTGGACTTGCAAATGGCCTTTTTAGATCTTGGGCTCCATATGAAAGTTGTAGGCCTATGTCTTATCTTTCCATCTATATAAAGTAGACCTAAATTTGAGATCTATAGCTCCAGATATGACCCCATTACCGAACAGTGTTCCAGTTTGGATTGCACCAACATCTCTTTTCTAATTTTGGTCATCGCTTTGCCCTTGCAATTTAAGTTCTTAAAGTCATCAATCAATTCTTTCATTTATGTGATAGATCTGCATTTAAAATGAACATTTACCACAAATTAAAGGTATCTTATATTATTAGATATATTATTATAAAACATGCTTTAGTTAAGGTGTTATTGATACTTCAAGTGCAAAATGATGATATAAAACCATGATAAAAATGCACTTTTAAGTACTAATCAAGAAGCAAAGTATTAAAGAGTGAACAAGATAACAAATACAAAACATGTTATTATCAAACATTAAAGTTCATATTGAGTTTCTACTATACTTATTCTTACACCATTAGTGTAACCTTTTCACCTTTACATAATAAACTTAGCTAAACATAATAAAAGAAAGAAAAATAAATAAACAAAATAAGAACATAAATAAGATAAGAGTTAACTAAGTAAAGGAAAGGAAATGAAAGGCATAAACTTGATATTAATGAAAGAAAAGCATAAATATTACAAAAAATAATGTTTCAAAATGGATAGAGGCAATTCCAAGTGGAAACAATGATCACAAAACAGTGATAAAGTTTTTGAAAGAAAATATTTTGAGTCGATTTGGAGTCCCTCGAGCCATAATAAGTGATGGTGGAACACATTTCTGCAACAAGCCATATGAGTCTTTAATGAAAAAATATGGAATCACACACAAAGTTGCCACCCCTTATCACCCTCAAACAAGTGGACAAGTAGAGCTTGCTAATAGGGAGATCAAACATATTTTGGAAAAAACAGTGAACCCTAATAGGAAAGACTGGTCTTTAAGACTTAATGATGCACTTTAGGCTTATCGAATTGCTTATAAAACATCATTAGGTATGTCACCTTATAGACTAGTATATGGAAAACCTTGTCACTTGCCTGTGGAACTTGAACATAAAGCTTATTGGGCTATTAAAGCTTTCAATTCAAATCTGAATGATGCTAGTCAACTGCGAAAATTACAAATAAATGAGCTTGAGGAAATAAGAAATGATGCATATGAAAATTCAAGAATTCATAAAGCAAGAATTAAAGAGTTTCATGATAAGAAAATACTGAGAAAAACATTCAATGTTGGTCAAAAAGTCTTACTTTATAATTCTCGACTGCATTTATTTCCTGGAAAATTAAGATCAAGATGGAGCGGTCCTTTTATTGTGAAACATGTGTATCCATATGGGGCCTATGACACTGAGAATCCAAAGAATGACAATGTTTTCAAGGTAAATGGACATCGTCTGAAAGTTTACTTTGACAATTTTTCAGTTGAACATGACTCTATTGAATTGGGTGATCCTGTATATAAAGATTGATTTTTTCTTCTTCTTTTTGAGTGATTTTTGCTAGTTTCTCTCACCCCGGTCAAATGGCGGACAACGGTACTCCGTGACTTAAGTCGGTTCTTTCAGTTTCCCACAATAACTGATATCTGTGTATATATTTGTGCAATTCTTTGAATCTCTCTTCCAATTCTCATTTGAAAATGGACACTAATCTTGAAAAATTGAAAAAGTATTTTCCCGCTCTGCCTTAGAATGTGATTACAAAAATTTACCATGCTAGATGTGCAAGATTGAGATTGTTAATGAATCATGGAATTCCTGAAGATATTCGCTGGTTGATTGAAGCAAAGGTCCAATTATCAGGTGAGTCCTCTAACTCCTTCATTTCACACATGCCTAGAACAGGTAAAAGCACTTTTGCAAAGAAACGTCGTGCAAAACGACTGAAAGTCTGTCATCGATGTGCTAGATGGACTTGTAATGCACAATGTCGTTCTTTAGGAATGATATCTATAAACCATTAAGATAAAATACAATTCATTAAGGATGACCTGAGTAAAGAGTCTTTAGATAATCTTCTATTGACTCTTGAGACGCATCCTACTGGAGATGTGCATCGTGTAATTCATGATTTATGGCTACTATTTCATAAAGAACATGATCAACTTAGTCTTGAGAATCTGACTAAAAAAGACCCTGTTTGCTAGTTTTTAAGAAAATTGGATGGGAAGCCTATCCCCGACCCATAGAGGGCGTTTAAGCCGTTCTTGGACGTAAAACCAAGGGAAGATGTGAGGCACAATCACAACTACCTGTAGATACACATGCTTTTTCAAAAATAAATAAATAAATAAATAAAGAGAGAGAAAGAGAGTGTGTGAGACTCTAGCTGGCCTACATATAGGTGGTATGATTGCCTTTTTAATTTCTCATTTATAAAATCCTCTCTTCCTTCCTTTCATTTCTACTCAACCTATACATTCAATAAATACAGAAGTGTGTAGAAATGACAAGTTCCTCAAGTCATCAAATAAAAAGTATTTGTGTTTTCGGTGGATCTAGTCCTGGGAAAAAAAAAGAGTTTTTAAAATTAGCAAATCATCTTGATCAGGTGCTAGCTGAGACAAAGATTCATTTAGTGTATGGGGGAGGCAGTCTGGGATTAATGGGAGGTGTGTCAATAGCTGCATTTTTAGGAGGTAGTCAAGTTTTGGGGGTCGTCCCCGAAGCTTTAGCACAAGGGGACATCATTGGAAAAACAATTGGAGAGGAACTTCAGGTCTCCACAATGTCAGCTCGAATGAATGCAATGTTTAACCATGTTGATGCCTTCATTGCTTTACCAGGTGGTCTAGGCACATTGGAAGAGATCTTTCATATTTCCTCTTGGGCCCAACTACACATTCACCATAAACCCATAGGTTTGTTAAATGTTAATGGTTATTATGATAAGTTGTTGTCTTTTCTTGATCATGCTGTGGAACTGGAATTTCTAACATCTTCTACACGACAAATCATAATCTCTCCTGCTACTGCTGAATAATTGATTGACCAACTACAATCTTTCATTCCTGTAATTGATCCTTCCATGAGTCGCATAAATTGGTCAACTAAGGAAAGCCGTAAAAAGCTTAGATTGGATTTGAGCCTTCATTTGTGAATCTTTGTGTGTTTTGGTTTTATTATTGTGTTTTGTTGTTACTTATATTTGTTTCAGTGTGTTTCAGGTTTGTCAATGTTCGTTATTTCAGGTGATATCTTCTATACTCTATCTTTCTACCTTTAAACATTGAGGACAATGTCTCGTTTTAGTTAGGGGGAGAGGGTAGTAGCTAAAAAAAAAAAACTGTGTTTTCTATTTCATAAAGCATGTGCAAAATTGTTGTTACGATGATGGCAGAGTAAGGAGAACTTTTATGACTCTTGAGACGCATCTTAGTAACCATTCTTAACAAGGTCTATTATAATACTTCATGAAATATTCAGATTTACAAACTCTCGCATTGTTATCACTTAATTCTGCTCATATACTTATTTAACATGTATTCTTAAACCTTAATTTATATACACACACTTTAACATATGATTATGGGTTGCATATTAGATTATTACATTATTTATGTTCTTTTGTTAAAGGTAACAACTAAGGGAAAAGGATTGTATATAATTAAAAAAAAAAGAAAAAAATAATAATAAAAATGTAGATAAATTTGGTTTTGTAGCCTCCCTAACCTAAGCAATTAAGCCCGAAGGGGTGTTTTAACACCTAATACCCTAAAGTCAACTGACTTGGGAGCTATTGGCCCAACGCTTGTTACATGGGTTAAGGAGAAAAGCTTAAGGAAATCAAGCATTGCACTATCTACATATCAATATCTGCGACTCGAGTTACTAAGCTCGTAGGGGTGTCTTAACACCTAATGCCCTAAGACCAACTAGTCTGGGAGTCATTAGCCGAAAGCTCGTTACATGTGTTAAAGATGCATGGTGTTTTTAAATTATATGTATATATATTTAAAAAGAAAAAAGAAAAAAAAGACAAAAATAATAATCCTAACCCAAGGAAGTTAACCTTAAACATTAGAACAAAAATTTTATTTTCTTCCAAGAAAAGCCCCATAATTATGTGTTGATAGATTGAGCACAAAAGAAAGATTTATAAATATCTTGTTAAGAGGTATTGAGCAGGTATATAAATTTAACGAGAGTTTGTTTATCTGGATAGATTAACGGAAGTTAAATGATGAATACCTTGCTTTGTGGAATTTGCAAATTATTTTTCTATTTTAACACTTTGATTACTACGGACTAGTAATAAGCTGGTTGGGGGGTGTGATTAGTACTTAAAAGTGTATTTTTATCAAGGTTTTATATCATCATTTTGCACTTTAAGTATCAATAACTCTTTAACTAAAGCATGTTTTATAATAATATAAGATACCTTTAATTTGTGGTAAATATTTATTTTTAATGCAGGCCTATCACATAAATGAAAGGATTGATTGATGAATTTAAGAACTGAAATTGAAAGGACAAAGAGATGGCTAAACTCCAAAAAGAGATGTCGGTGCAGTCCAAACCAGAACACTATTCGGTAATTGGATCATATCTAGAGGTGTAGATCTCAGATTTAGGTCCACTTTATATGGATGGAAAGGTAAGACATAGGCCTATAACTTTCATATGGAGCCCAAGATCTAAAAGGGCCATTTGCAAGTCCAAATTATTGCAACAACAAAGAAGCCCGAATCTGTGCTCCAGCCTGAGCACTGTTTAGTATTTTGGCCATATCTAGAGTTCTAGAAGTCCAAATGAGCTAAAGTTTTTACACAAGAAATCTGAGACAATTGCCTACAACTTTCATGTTTTTGAGTGGCTCCAGTTTGGACGTTATCAATGACGTTTTGGGCAGACAACCAATTTTGACGTTATCAATGACGTTTTGGGCAGACAAGAGAAGATAAGGATTGTCACCAAGTTAAGAGTTGGCCACCCACTCATTAATTAGTCATCAAATCAATAGTTTCCAATTTTGGCCTATAAAAGGAGGCATTTGCCATGCATTTAGGCATCTTGGTTTCCAGATCAAGATCATGCTCTTGCTTTCTCTCTTTGTATTTTTTGTAATGTTTATGCTTTGCTTTCATTAATATCAAGTTTATGCCTTTCATTTACTTAGCTAACTTTAATCTTATTTATGTTCTTATTTTGTTTAGTTATTTTTTTTCTTTCATTATGTCTAGCTAAGTTTATTATGTCAAGATGAAAAGGTTACACTAATGGTGTAAGAATAAGTATAGTGTAAACTTAATATGGACTTTAATGTTTGATACTAACATGTTTTGTATTTGTTATCTTGTTCACTCTTTAATACTTTGCTTTTTAAATGACTAATCATGATTTATGTTGTATAACACTTCGTACAACAAATACTTGGCACTCTCATAGCCCATACTGTATGGTATAACCGACACGTGAGCTATGAAAGGAACTTGATTTGTTGTTAACATAAGTTATAATCATGAATGCTTGATGAGATTTACAAGTATTAGCATTAATCGAATAAGATGACTAATGTAATCATGTTAACAATCTATAATCTGATTGGAACCTCCTTTGTGTGTGGTTTCCTATTGAATAATAAGAGTTTATACTATACTTGTTTGACATACCATTAGTGGATCCTCTAATCTTGACATTTATTGCTATCATTATTTAATCCTTACATTGATCTTCCATCTCAAAGTTCTCATCAACTTTTTCTTCTTTTTCTTCTTTATAATAATAATAATAATAATAATAATAATTACTATTACTATTACTATTACTATTACTACTACTACTACTATTATTATTTTTATTATTATTGTAATTATTGTTATTATTGTTGTTGTTATTGTATTATTGTTATCTATAATTTATAAAATTAACCTCCCTATGGTTCGACCCCAGTTTGACCAGGTTATTTATTACTTCGACATTCCTACACTTAGAAAAAGACATCAATATTTTGATCGTGTCAGCTACCTTAAAAAGGCCAAATTTGAAAATACTTTTGAAAAACTTTCACTTTTGAGAAATCTTTGTATTTTTTAAATAGACGAATCACCAATGAAAATTAGATCAACCTAAAAAATCTTTGTATTTTTCAAAAGGACTAATCACCCATGAGAATTAAACCAACCTAAAAAATCTTTGTATTTTTCATCAATAGGCAAGTCGCCCATGAAAATGAGACCAAGGTGGAAATTACTTTCATGTATTTCATTAACAAATAAATCACCTAGAAAATAACACCATTATGGAAATCATTTTCATATATTTCATAATGGGCAGGTCATTTGAAAAATAAGACAAAGATTAAAATTATTTTCATGTATTTCATAAATAGGTATGTCCTTTGGGAACTAAAAATATTATTGAAATCACTTTCATGTATTTCACAATTGGGTAAGTCGCCTATTATAATAAAATTAATGTTGAAAAACTTTCATATTTTTGATAAAAGGGGAGGTCATGTAGAAAATAAGACCAATGTTGAAATCACTACCATGCATTTCACAAATAGGCAAGTCACCTGGAAAATAAGACCAATGTTTACATCACTTTTATGTATTTCAAACAACAGGTAGGCCACCTTAAAAATTTGATTAGTTTTGAAATCACTTTCATGTATTTCACAATCAGGTAGGTCCCATGAAAAATAAAACCAATGTTGAAAGCACTTTCATGTTTTCACTTGGGTAGGTCATCTAGAAAATGAGACCAAGGTTTAAATCACTTTCATGTATTTTAAAAATAGATAAGTCACTTAAAAAATGAGACTAGTGTTGAAATCACTTTCAAGTATTTCATAAAAGTTAGGTCACTTGGAAAATGAGACTTGTGTTAAAATCACTTTCATGTATTTCATAAATAGGTAGGTCATATGAAAAATAAGACCAATATTGAAAACATTTTAATGTTTTTTAACAACACAGGTCACCTATAAGAATTAGACCATTTCTAAAAAATCTTTGCTTTTCTCACACTAACAAGCAGGTCTCTTCGAATAATTAGACTACTTAATTTTTTTTTTCATGGATGGGTATGTTATCTAGAACAATTAGACCATTTCTGAAAATCTTTGAATTTTTCATTGACAAGGTAGGTCACCTCTTACATGACCAATTTTAAAATTTCACTGTTTCTCGAGGAAGGTCACCTCTCAAATGACTAAAGTTTTGCAAGATTTGAAAAAAAAGAAAGAGGCTTTGATGCTTATTTTTTTTTACAAACTTACAACACAACAAAAAAAAAATCAATTCTTTTGCATTGTAAGTATTATAAAGAGAGGGTAACTGTTATAACCTAATTTTGACCTATTTGCTATTAATTTAATCTTTAAAGGGGTTAAAATTTAGAATTAAAAGATTGACAACTGATTTTTTTATCGAGGGTGCAATTTGATAATATATAAAAGAATTAAGGACTATATGTTTGTTTCTTCTAATATATTCAGTTAAAACAAATCACAAGTATATTCAGTTAATCATCTTTAATTTTGATTTTTAAAGTTGAATCAAGTTTAAATTTTAAAAATGATGAATTTGTGTTATTTGGAACTCTTGTATTATATAAATACACATTCCGAATCATAGAAAAAAGGAAGCAGATAAAACAATTTTATGTAGAGAGTAGATTTTAAAAAAAAATAAAGCTAAAATTTTCCCTTTTTCTCTTTAGGCACAAAGGAGACGCCACGTCAAATGACTATCCCTTACTATGATCAACACAAAAAAACAAAGTCCTTTTGTTTTTTTGCCGCTTCTTTCCTTTATTTTTTTTTCTCTGAAACAAAAGCCACCTACAGTAGCACCGCATATAATGCATCTCCCTTTCACTATCAAACTCCCCCACTAGCCCACACCATCTCTTTCTTCCACCCGTGACAACCACCATAAGACAACCCTCCTAAAACTCCTTCATCGATAACCATAGCAACTGCTGAAACCAACACCACCAATTACCCTTTCAAAAACTCAAAACAACACCACAGCTCCATACCCACATCCACCATCATCAATCATTGACCACAACTTCTCCTCTATTATCCATGATAGACTAACTTACACACCAACATTAACCCCCACTGAAATTAGCTTCCATTATTCACCAAAACAACTAACACTATAAGATTTCAAAGTTTTACTGATGGACACATTCTATTGGTATGAGATTCAAACTTCATAGATAAATTTTTTACTAACTAAATCCCTGATGGAAAGTGTCTATTGACATGTTTTTTGTCGGTAATACTACATTCCGTTGCTAAGCCTATCAGGATAAAAAAAATATTATCGATGGTTTACAAATGGAAAATGCACACCAAAAAAATTCTTGCTAGAAATATAATGACAGATTTATATCCGTATGTGAAAACGTCGGTGATTATGACATTTCTAGTAAATATTTCTCAACTCTCTGTAAAATACTGACGAATATGTTTCATCTGTAAATCCATCGGTGGGGTTTGTTAAAGTTTTTTTTTAAATAATTAGAATAAATAATATAAAATTATATAAATTATTAGTAAAAAAAATCAATTATGCAAATAAAATTTTGTTAAACATCAAAAAAATAAAGTTAACTAATATTCATTATAAATTAAATATATTTTCTAAAAATTAAATTAGAACAATGCCAAAGCTGGAGGAGGAGGAGGAGGAGGAGGCGTAGGATGGTTGTTCCTAGGACCATACAAGCAAAAAAAGGCCTTACATGTATCACCACACTATGATGTCATTTTCATGACCATGGTGAAGTTATTCAAAATTCATCAAGAGTTGCTTGCATTTTTCGGTGAGATGAGTCATGTGTTGTTCATAATTTGCTGATAGTTGCTCGTATTTTTTAGTGAAATAAGCTGTGTGTTGCTCCAAGGTCACAAACTCCTTAGATTAGGTGCTCGATACTAATTAGAAGTTCCCAATGGTTGAGACACCATGGATCACCCGCAAGTTCTCAGCCGTAGTGTTAGAGAGCCTGTACACTTGATTTTTATCAAGTCCACCGAGTGATCCTACCTCCATTCATAAATTCAAATTGAAATTCGAAGGGGTCAAAGGATCGTCCTCATATCTCTCCCTCAACTAGCTATTATAGCCTCCTAAAAATGAAAAAAGAAATAATCATATTCAATTCAAGAAAAATAATAACTTACAAAATAAAATGTTTGAACAAACAAACCACAAGCTGTTGAGCACGGTTGTCAATGAATTATTACACCCCTTTTGGCAGTATTTACTCCCACACATGTGTCTCTATAAACAACTCTATTGTGCTCGTTTCACGTCCAAGAGATGTAGTCTGTAAGAAAAAAAATTAATTAAGTAACAATAAATTGAAATAATGATATATTTCATTTAAATTAATCTTATCATCCGTTTTGCATATGTAGCAAATAGAAAGGAGCTGCCGATGTGCGTTGTCACTAAACCATGAATTTGCTGGTTCTAGTTGCGAGCACCAGATTATAAACATCGTGTGAACCACTCAGATGTCATGTGCTCAATATATTATGGTCATATATCTCCCGGGATGTATAACGGTTTGAAATCCCTCCAAATTGCCACGTCCTTCCATCCTTGAAGACCGTTATCTCTTGTGCTTTTTTGGCCTTCTTTGTGCTTCATACAAAATCATGCAACCTACTTTTATAGTGACAAATTAAATTTTAAAACATAATTTTTTTATAAAAATATCATATTGTTTTCGGTAGTTGTCAAGTGATTTTCCCATACCTTTCTAACAATATTGTCAAATGCACTGTCCCAGTCAAATTTGTCATGTGTATAAACAATTTATTTAAAATAAAAAAGTAATAATTAATTTACAATTATAATAATAATTTATTAAAAATAAGTAGGAAATTAGAAATTAACACCAACCTTAAATTTATCAAACCAAACACCAATATAAGGTCTCCATTCAGGATATCTGGAAACCTGACTCCATTAAAATAATAGAATCTCCATCGACAATTTAAACACCAATAATATTACTCAGGCAACCTCAATGTTTATGAACCTAAAAATAAATTAAATTAATCAAATAATGATTAGTTGTTCATAAATTATGTTATAATTAAAAAAATTAAAACCAAAATAAACTTACATTGAAAGGTCATCTTTTCAATGTACCTCAGACTTGCAAATGAATTGATTTCACTATGAAGGCACACCACCTCTATGCTATGAAACCGCGTTGGAAGAGGCAGTATTGCAAGTTGGTGCAGGTGCCTCTTCTTGATCGGCACCTAAGGACATGTAACCCTCACTAGTAGAAGAATTAGTTACGACCATATGTGAGTAATGAGCTATTGATTTCATTTTACGTATCTACATAATGTTATACAAATAATTACATAATTAAATTCGATTCTTAAAAAAAATTAGGCAACACTTTACCTATATTGGAGACTATCCAAAATTTTCAAACCTGCAAATATTGACAATAGCCACAACCAATTGACTCCATTCAAAAATTTTATATATAACCTAACATCTATACAAATAACAACTAAAATCAATGGAAATAATTGAACACATATCATGCAATAATAGAGTAAAATTGAGATACAATAATTAAAATTATTCATATATATTCAATTACTAAGTACAAGGTAAATTCTACAATAATAATTAAAATTCAACAAAGTATTCAATTATTATAGCAATACAAACAATAAAATATATTGCACAAATAAAAAAAAATGATAGACTTTAGGAATGAAAAATGCTTACCTAAATAATGTGTTTATTTCAAGACTGTATTTAAATTATAAAAATACACTAAAACAAAAAACACAACAAAAATAACAATAACTAAAACAAAGAAAAACTAAAAAATAAAATCATTAAACATATTAAATGGAAATACATACCTTTCAATTTGCTGAGGATTGAACTAGAAATTAAAAGCCAAAAAAACAAAATTCTTGAAGAAAATGAGAATAAAAAAAATAAAGGTTTGGAAGGAAATGAACAAACAAAGTAGAGGAAAATTGAACAAAAGGTGTAGTTGCTAGGATTTATAACGCAGTTTTACCAACGAACTCATCGATGATATATTTAAATAATATTATTTTCAATTATTCCTTTAGTGAATTTTAAAAAATCCAATGGTAAATTTTGAATTTCGCACTAAAATTTTTAAATGACCCTCCATAATTTTCTTAGTTCGTTGGTAAGTCCGTCGGCAATTACATGCTCTCAAACATGCATTAATACCCGCCCTTTGGAATTCACACCATCTGTCGGTGATTCTATCCATAATTTTGGATCGCTGATAAATGCCGATGGACTATATCTGTCTGTATAGTCGTTGGTGATTGTGGTATTTTCAGTAAATATTTTTTAATTCTCTATAAAATACAGATGGACGTGTAATTTAATGATATAGTCGTCGATGATCGTGCACTATGCATGAAAGATTATGTTTGTATTGCATATTTACCTTTCTACGAACACTTAAATTATAAATTGCCCATCGCACAAAACAATAACAATAATCATGACTTATAAAATAAATTTTTCATATAACAAAATATCATCCATAATATATATTACATTAAAAGAAGCTTTACACATTGCTTTATTCTGATAGTTAGTCAAAATGTTCTTCTTATTCATCATCAATTGAATAGTTATAAGCTTCATTGCAATATTTAGTATAGATATCATCATCATCTTCATCAACATTTACTTGTCCCCTAGAGTTCAAAATAACATTAAACTCTTTTGTGTCAACATCAAAAAAACTATTATTGAAAAAATAAAAATTTGAATTTTCTTCTAAGTCAATCAAAGGAGCAACTCTATATGGTTTAACCAACTCACTAACTTGAAAGACTTTATCTGGCACACTTGTGTCTTCATTCTAATCCTAAACAACCTTAACACGACCCCTAGGTTTCATTTTTAAAATGGTTGACATGACTAAAAGATTGATGTCTTTTCCCAAGCGTAGGAGTGTCAAAGTAATAAATAACCCGGCAAGACTGGGGTCGAACCACAGGAAGGTTAATTGTACAAATTATAAATAACAATAATACAACAATAACAACAACAACAACAACAACAACAACAACAATAATAGTAACAACAATAATAATAACAACAACAACAACAACAACAACAATAATAATAATAATAATAGTAATGGTAATAATAACAATAATAATAATAATAATAATAAAGAAAAAGAAGGAGAAGAAGAAGATGATGATGATGAGAACTTTGAGATAAAATATTAATGTAAGGATTAAACAATGATAATAACAAATGTCAAGGTTAGAGGATCTACTAATGGTATGTCAAACAAGTATAGTATAAACTCTTATTATTCAATTGAAAACTACACACAAAGGAGGTTCCAATCTGATTATAGATTCTTAACATGATTACATTAGTCATCTTATTCGATTAATGCTAATACTTGTAAATCTCGTCAAGCATTCATGATTATAACTTATGTTAACAACAAATCAAGTTCCTTTCATAGCTCAGGTGTCGGTTATACCATACAATATGGGCTATGAAAGTGCCAAGCATTTGTTGTACCAAGTGTTATACAACATAAATCAAGATTAGTAATTTAACAAGCAAAGTATTAAAAAGTGAACAAGATAACAAATACAAAACATGTTAGTATCAAACATTAAAGTCCATAATAAGTTTACACTATACTTATTCTTACACCATTAGTGTAAGCTTTTTCACCTTGACATAATAAACTTAGCTAAACATAATAAAAGAAAGAAAAATAAATAAACAAAATAAGAACATAAATAAGATAAAAGTTAACTAAGTAAATGAAAGGAAATGAAAGGCATAAACTTGATATTAATGAAAGCAAAGCATAAATATTACAAAACATACAAAGATAGAAAGCAAGAGCATAATCTTGATCTGAAAACCAAGATGCCTAAATGCATGGCAAATGCCTCCTTTTATAGGCCAAAATTAGAAACTATTGATTTGATGACTAATTGATGAGTGGGTGACCAACTTTTGACTTGGTGACAATCCTTATCTTCTTTTGTCTGCCCAAAACATCATTGATAATGTCAAAATTAGAGCCACTTGAAACAGGAAAGTTTTAGGAAATTGTCTCATATTTCTTGTGTAAAAAATTCAGCTCATTTCGACTTCTAGAACTCTAGATATGGCCAAAATACTGAACAGTGCTCAGGCTGGAGGACAGATTTAGACTTCTTTGTTGATGCTACAATTTGGACTTGAAAATAGCTTTTTTAGATCTTGAGCTCCATATGAAAGTTATAGGCATATATCTTACCTTTCCATCCATATAAAGTAGACCTAAATATGAGATCTACATCTCTAGATATGACCCAATTACCTAACAGTGTTCCGGTTTAGATTGCATCGACATCTCTTTTCTAAGTTTGGTCATCTCTTTGTCCTTTCAATTTGAGTTTTTAAATTCATCAATCAATCCTTTCATTTATGTGATAGGCTTGCATTTAAAATGAACATTTACCAAAAATTAAAGGTATCTTATATTATTAGATATATTATTATGAAACATGCTTTAGTTAAGGAGTTATTGATACTTCAAGTGCAAAATGATGACATAAAACCTTGATAAAAAATGCACTTTTAAGTACTAATTAGTGGTTAACTAATCAACTCTTGATCGGTCGTTCCTAAACGAAGTGGTGTCTGTGTAATAAACTTATAGACATTGCTTTGTGAAAATAAAGACATTATTTTCATTACGTAATCTAGCTTTTTAGTTCATTTCAATTAGACCATAGTGAGGATCAACTCTTATTCCTTTGTGAATGGTGTCATATCAATATCATTTGAACCAAAAATATGGATGTGGTTCTTTTGTCAAGAGTGACAATAGATTTGACATTCGACATCACACTAATCGATGATTACTTTCCTAACGAATCCTTACTTTCTCTTAGTACAATGCCTTAGTTTGCCAAAAATATTAATTTTTTTGCTTTAGGATTTTTGCCAGCTCACTAGAGTACTAAAGACAAAAGAAAGTTTTTGAATGACATGCAAAACTTTTATTAGGATGACCTGTACTTATTCAAATATTATCCTGAGCAAATATTTTAAAGATGCATTCTTGACAATGAGGTAAGTAGTGTCATTAAATTTTGTCATTCTGAGGCATGTGGGAGTCATTTCTTGTAAAAAAAGATAACTGCTAAAATCTAACAAAGTGGATTTTAATGGTCCACCTTGTTCAAGAACTCATATATATTCTGCAAAGCTTGTGAAAATTGTCAAAAGTTAGGATTTGTTTCAAAACGTAAGGAATCATTAGATAATCTTCTATTGACTTTTGAGATGTATCTTGGTGAATATGTGTATTGTGCATTTCATCACTTATGACCTTATTTCCATAAAGAATATGCTTGACATAGTCTTGAAAATCTGACTAAAAATGACCCTATTTGATGGTTTTAAAAAAAATTGGATAAGAAGCCTATCACCGACTCATAGTGAGTGTTTAAGCCGTTCTTGGACGTAAAACAAGGGAAGATGTGAGCCATAATCACAACTACCTATACATGCACATTCTTTTTTAAAAATAAATAAATAGAGAGAGAAAAAGATTTATTTAGTGTATGGGGGAAGCAGTCTTGGGTTAATGAGAGGTGTGTTAATAGCTATATTTTTAGGACGTAATCAAATTTTAGGGGTCATCCCTAAAGCTTTAGTATAAGGGGACATCATTAAAAAAATAACTAGAGAGGAACTATAGGTCTCCACAATGTATGCTCAAATGAATACAATATTTAACTATGCTGATGCCTTCATTGTCTTATGATTAGTACTTAAAAGTGCATTTTTATCAAGGTTTTATATTATCACTTTGCACTTAAAATATCAATAACTCCTTAAATAAAACATGTTTTATAATAACATATATAATAATAGAAGATACCTTTAATTTGTGATAAATGTCTATTTTAAATGTAGGCCTATCATATAAATGAAAGGATTGATTGATGAATTTAAGAACTGATATTGAAAGGACAAAGAGATAGCCAAACTTAGAAAAGAGATGCTGGTGCAATCCAAACTGAAACACTATTTAGTAATTGGGTCATATCTTGAGCTGTAGATCTCATATTTAGGTTTACTTTATATGGATGAAAAGGTAAGACATACACCTATAACTTTTATATAGAGCCTAAGACTTAAAAATGTCATTTTCAAGTCCAAATTGTAGCAACAACAAAGAAGTCCGAATCTGTCCTCCAGCTCGAGCATTGTTCAGTGTTTGGTTCATATTTGGAGTTCTAGAAGTCCAAATGACATTAATTTTTTACATAAGAAAGCTGAGACAATTTCCTACAACTTTTATTTTTCAAGTGGTTCCAATTTTGACGTTATCAGTGATGTTTTGGGCAGACAAGAGAAGATAAGGATTGTCACCAAGTCAAGAGTTGGTCACCCATTCACCAAAACAATAGTTCCTAATTTTGGCTTATAAAGGGAGGCATTTGCTATGTATTTAGGCATCTTGGTTTCCAGATCAAGATCATGCTCTTGCTTTCTCTCTTTGTATTTTTTGTAATGTTTATGCTTTGCTTTCATTAATATCAAGTTTATACTTTTCATTCCAGATCAAGATCATGCTCTTACTTTCTCTTTTTGTATTTTTTGTAATGTTTATGCTTTACTTTCATTAATATCAAATTTATGCCTTTCATTTCCTTTCATTTACTTAGTCAACTTTTATCTTATTTATGTTCTTATTTTATTTATTTATTTTTCTTTCTTTTATTATGCTTAGTTAAGTTTATTATGTCAAAGTGAAAAGGTGACACTAATGGTGTAAGAATAAATATAGTGTAAACTTAAGATAAACTTTAATGTTTGATACTAACATGTTTTGTATTTGTTATCTTGTTCACTCTTTAATACTTTGCTTGTTAAATGACTAATCTACATTTATGTTGTATAACACTTGGTACAACAAATACTAGGCACTCTCATAGCCCATACTGTATGGTATAACAGACACCTGAGCTATGAAAGGAACTTGATTTGTTGTTAACATAAGTTATAATCATGAATGCCTAACGAGATTTACAAGTATTAGTATTAATCGAATAAGATAACCAATGTGATCATGTTAACAATTTATAATCTGATTGGAACCTCCTTTGTGGGTGGTTTTCAATTGAATAATAAAATTTTATACTATACTTGTTTGACATTTGTTGTTATCATTGTTTAATCCTTACATTAATATTACATCTCAAAGTTCTCATCTTTTTGTTCTCCATCTTTTTCTTTATTGTTGTTGTTGTTGTTGTTGTTGTTCTTGTTATTATTGTTGTAATATTATCATTTATAATTTATACAATTAACCTCCATATGGTTCTACCCCGATCTTGCCAGGTTATTTATTACTTTGGCACTCCTACACTTGGGAGAAGACATTAATCTTTTAGTCATGTCACCTTACTAGGTGGTCTAGGCATATTGGAAAAGATTTTTCATATTTTTTCTTGGGCCCAACTACACATTCAACATAAACCTATAGGTTTGTTCAATGTTAATGGCTATTATGATAAGTTGTCTTTTCTTGATCATGTTGTGGAATAGGAATTTCTAACATCTTCTACACGATAAATCATAATCTCTGTTGTTATTGCTAAACGATTGATTGGCCAACTAAAATCTTTCATTCCTGTAATTGATCCCTCTATGAGTTAGATAAATTGGTCATCTAAAAAAAGTCGTAAAAAGCTTATATTAGATTTGAGTCTTTATTTATGAATCTTTGTGTCTTTTACTTTTATTATTGTATTTTGTTGTTTCTTATATTTGTTTAAGTGTGTTTCAGGTTTGTTAGTGTTTGTTATTTTAGGTGATGTCCTTTGTACTTTATCTTTCTACTTTAGGACATTGAGGAAATGTCTCATTTTGGTTAGGGGGAGAAGGTAGTAGCTTTCAAAAAAAATTTAACTAACTGTATTTTCCATTTTATAAATATATGCAAAAATATTGTTACTAAGATGATAGAGTAAAGGAGCACTTTTTTTAAAGTGACTCTTGAGACACATCTTAGTAACCATTCTTAATAAGGTCTAAATAATACTTCTTGAAATATTCAGGTTTACAAACTCTCGCATTGTTATAACTTAATTCTACTCATATACTATTTAATATATATTTTTAAACCTTAATTTTCACACACACACTTTAACATATGATTGTGAGTGCATATTGGATTATTATATTATTTATGTTCTTTTGTTAAAGGTAACAACTAAGGGAAATGGATAGTATATAATTTAAAAAAACAAAAAAACAAAAAAAAGAGCAAAAAAAAATAATGATAATAAAAATGTAGATAAGTTTGGTTTTGTAGCCTCCCTAACCTAAGCAATTAAGCTTAAAGGGGTGTTTTAACACTTGATACCCTAAAGTCAACTGATTTGGGAGCTATTGACCCAACGCTTATTGCGTAGGTTGAGGAGAAAAACTTAAGGAAATCAAACATTGCACTATCTACGTATCAGTATCTACAACCCGAGTTACTAAGCTTGTAGAGATGTCTCAACACCTATGCCCTAAAACCAACTAGTCTAGGAGTCATTAACTAAAAGCTCGTTACATGAGTTAAAGATGAATTGTGATTTAAGTTATATGTATATTAATAAAAAAAAAGAAAAATATAATAATCTCAACCGAAGGAAGTTGACATTAAACATTAGAACAAAAAAATTATTTTCTTTTAAGTAAAGTCCCATAACTATGTGTTGATATATTGAGCACAAAAGAAAGGTTTATTAATATCTTGTTAAGAGGTAT
>NW_011500278.1:53741-81560 GCF_000495115.2 Populus euphratica
AGATATGGCCTAATTACCGAACAGTGTTCCGGTTTGGATTGCACCGACATCTCTTTTCTAAGTTTGGCCATCTGTTTGTCCTTTCAATTTCAGTTCTTAAATTCATCAATCAATCCTTTTATTTATGTGATAGGCCTCAATTTAAAATGAACATTTACCTTAAATTAAAGGTATCTTATATTATTAGATATATTATTATAAAACATGCTTTAGTTAAGGAGTTATTGATACTTCAAGTGCAAAATGATAATATAAAACCATGATAAAGATGCACTTTTAAGTACTAATCAACATATATATAAATTTAATGATAGTTTATTTATTTGGATAGATTAATGGAAGTTGAATGATAAATATCTTATTTTGTGGAATTTACAAATTATTTTTCTATTTTAGTTCTTTAATTACTAGAGACTAGTAATAAGCTAGTTGGGGGGTGTGATTAGTATTTAAAAATGCATTTTTATTAAGGTTTTATATCATCATTTTGCAGTTAAAATATCAATAACTCTTTAAACAAAGCTTGTTTTATAATAACATATTTAATAATATAATATACCTTTAATTTGTGGTAAATGTTCATCTTGAATGCAGTCTATCACATAAATGAAAGGATTGATTAATGAGTTTAAGTACTAAAATTGAAAGGACAAAGTGATGGTCAAATTTAGAAAAGAGATGCTGGTGCAGTCTAAATTGGAACACTATTCAATAAGTGAGCCATATCTAGAGTTGTAGATCTCGGATTTAGATCTACTTTATATAAATGGAAAGGTAAGACATAGGCCTACAACTTTCATGTAGAGATCTATTTTTTAATAAGATCATTTTCAAGTCCAAATTATAGCAACAACGAAGAAGTTCGAATTTGTTTTGTAGCCCAAATATTTTTTAGTGTTCAGCCCATATCTAGAGTTCTAGAAGTCCAACTGACCTCTAATTTTTTTTTTTGGAAAGCTGAGACAATTTCCTACTAACCTCTATTTTTTTTATCTTGGAAAGCTAAGATAATTTCCTACAACTTTCATGTTTTCAAGTTGTTCCAATTTTGACGTTATCAATGATATTTGGGGTAGATAAGAGAAGATAAAGATTGTTACCAAGTCGAGAGTTGACCACCTACAAATCAATTAGTCATTAAATCAATAGTTCCTAATTTTGGCCAATAAAAGGAGGCATTTGCCATGCATTTGGTATCTTGGTTTTCAGATCAAGATCATGCTCTTGTTTTCTCTCTTTGTATTGCTTAAGTTTTGCTTTCATTAATATCAAGTTTATGCCTTTCATTTCCTTTCCTTTACTTGATAAACTTTTATGTTCTTATTTTGTTTATCTATTTTGCTTCTTATTTATGCTCTTATTTTATTTATTTATTTTTCTTTCTTTCATTATGTTTAGCTAGGTTTATTATGTCAAGGTGAAAAGATTACACTAATGGTATAAGAATAAGTATAGTGTAAACTCAACATGGACCTTAATGTTTGATACTAACATGTTTTATATTTGTTATCTTGTTCACTTTTAATATTTTGATTGTTAAATGGTTAATTTAGATTTATGTTATATAATACTTGGTAGAACAAATACTTGGCACTTTCATAGCCCATACTATATGGTATAACCGACACCTGTGCTATGAAAACAACTTGAATGCCTGATAATATTTACAATTATTAGCATTAATCGAATAAGATAACTAATATAATCATATTAAAAATTTATAATCTGATCAAAACCTCCTTTATATGTGGTTTCCAATTGAATAATAAGAGTTTATACTATACTTATTTGACATACCATTAGTGGATCCTATAACCTTGACATTTGTTATTATCATTGTTTAATCCTTACATTAATCTTCCATCTTAAAGTTCTCATCAACTTCTTTTTCTTCTTCTTCTTCTTTATCACTATTATTGGTATTATTGTTACTATTTTTGTTGTTATTGTTGTATTATTATTGTTATCTATAATTTATACAATTAACCTCCTTGTGGTTCGACCGTGATCTTGCCGGGTTATTTATTACTTCGACACTCCTCCACTTGGAAGAAGACATTTATCTTTTGGTTGTGTTATTTACTAAAAATTAAAGATATTATATTATTAGATATGTTATTATAAAACATGCTTTATTTAAGGAGTTATTGATACTTGAAGTGCAAAATGATGATATAAAACCTCGATAAAAATGCACTTTTAGGTACTAATCACTTCTCTTTCTATTCTAGCTTTTTAGATTCAACTCTTTTACCCTATGAATCTATAGGTTTGCATCCGGTTCTACTTAATGAAGCTTTATGGTATTGTGGTAGCTGTTGTGGTTGTGATTTGAAAAAAGTTATTTTATAAAAAATGCTTTTGGTTGAGGTTGATTTTGTATTTATATATATTTGGTTAAAATTGTGGTTGAAATTAAGGTTAAACAAAATGTAGTTCAATGTGTTTGGTTAATAATGCTTTTGAAATTGAGGTTATAAAATAATTTTTAAAAATATATATTAATATTGATAGTTTTTAATTTAAATATTGTAGATTTAACTATTCTTATTACATCATGAAATAAATAATACTTTATATAAAATAATTTTCGTTGTTCTATTAAACTATTTACAATTCCATCACGTATGAAATACATCTAATAAGAACTATAATTTTTTTGGTTTTTGAAGCGCACAACAACATTAGGTAAAATATAATCAGGAAAAAAATTGAAATTGCGATCAAATTCTGTAAATGTTACATCATCAAGCAACGATCTTTGTGTAATTTATATAATATCATTGAATAATGTTAAACATTAGTTTTTCAAATAAAACATAATTAAAAAATAAAAGATAATTTTTATTTTTATTTTATTGGATCGAATCCAGTTCAATATATATTAAACTTTGGACTGGACTTGATCCAACCGGAATTAGTCTAGCCGGAACAATGAAATATACTATATTGCTCATGCTAATTATACTATTCAGTGAATAATGTAATTAACATTAACAGTGCAACTTGCACTCTTCATTCACTAAATAATGTAATTAGCATAGTGCAATTAGCTGCATTGTTCTTACTAATTTCATTGTTCATGCTATATTGTTGAACAATGTAATTAGCATGAATAATGTATATAAAACAGTAATTTGTGGCTTTTTATTCTTTGTATTTTGCTTACAAAAACATCATGGAACCTATAAACAATAAATTATATTTTTTTATTAAACAAGTTGTATCTATATTTTAAACAAAATACAGACACAAACTCTTTATCAAATGAACTCACGTTTTCTTTGATTGCATGATGTGTTATGCCCTTAACGCTAAATTCTGATCTTGATCAACTGACCATATATTTTGTATGGCCAAACAGTCTTGAACACCATAATTCAGCCCATTTACATAACATGCAACTTGTTGGTCTTTAGTTTTATTCAAATTACATCTAGCTTGCAATTATAAGAACTCTTCGGTATAGGCAGAAATTGAACGTATACTATGTAACCGTTCTAAAGTTGAGGGAAAAGGGACTTGCTCATAGGAAAATGGTAGAAAACGACCCTTTAAAAGCGCCTTCATCTGATCCTAATTTTGAATTGGGGGCTGTCCTCTTAATCTCAGGAAATCTTGGTAACACTGCCACAATGCACAAACATTTCCACGTAATTTGTAGCCTATAAAATCCACATTGCATTCAGGTTCAACTCTCATAATATCAAAGAAACACTCTACTTGAAGGAACTAAATAAGCTTCATTTCAGCTACTTCTCAGAAAGGGTTTTTAGAGCAGAAATGGAATTAGAAGCTCACCAAACTGTCTTTCATTATGATAAGGATAACATTCAACATCAAGATTTGGATAAACAGCTTTGCCAGAAGCTCTTCAATCTCATCAAATCAACTGAGAGATTGTTCTTTGCTCAAAAGCTCAAATGCAATTTCTTCAGAGAATGTGACGAAGGCTCATCCTTCTTTCATACTCTTATAAGCCGACAACATCGCAAGAATTCCATTTCTACTATTCAGCTCAATGATGGTTCCCTTACTGCTTCAATTGATGAAGTCAGGGATGCTTTTGTTTGTTATTTCAGGGACTTGCCTGGCTCTCACAAGGACACTCTTCCATTGGATGTTGAAGTCTCTCGATCTGGCCCTTGTCTTGATCCTGCTTCTTATGCATCTCTCCTTGCTCCAGTCACCAATGACATTATCAAGCAAGCATTACTCAGCATTGATGATGACAAGGCTCCAGGGCTAGATGGCTATACCTTTTCTTCAAAAAATCCTGGGACATTATTGGTGGACACCTCTGTCTGGCAGTTCGTGAGTTCTTTGCTTCTGGAAACCTTCTTAAGCAGATTAATCACTCCATCTTTGCTCTCATTCCCAAATATATAAATGCTTCTGCGGCTACTGATTTCAGACCTATTTCTTGCTGCAATGTGGTATACAAGGTGATTTCTAAGATTCTCTCTGCGAGATTTGCTATTGCTCCTACGAATATTATTAGCCCATTGCAAAATGCTTTCCTGGGACGTAGATTGATGGCTGATAATATCCATCTTCTCCAAGAGCTTCTTCGACTATATGAACGTAAGCATGTTTCACCCAGATGTTTGATGAAAATTGATTTCAAAAAAGCTTTTGACTCTATCCGATGGCTTTTCCTGAAACAGCTCCTGTCTTTTGGTTTCCCAAGCCGTTTCGTGCATTTAATTATGCAGTGTGTGTGAGCTACCTCCTTTTCTATTGCTATTAATGGTAAAATATATGGCTTCTTCCAAGGGAAGAATGCGGTGCGTCAAGGTGATCTTTTGTCCCCTCATCTCTTTAGGTCTTGTATGGAATACTTTTCCAGGATGCTCAGGATGGCCTCTATAAGCTCTAGCTTTCAATTTCACCCAAAATATGGTGGTCATGATATAAGTCACCTGGCCTTTTCAGATAATATTATTTTGCTCTCTAGGGGAGATAGGCAGTCTATCTCTTGTTTATTTCAGCAACTCATATTATTTGGACACATCTCTGGGTTGGCTATAAGTAGAGAAATATCTTTAATTTATTTTGGTGGGTTTGGAGAGTAGATCAAGCATGCTATTCTTCATGACAAAGGCTTCATTGAAGGTTCCTTCCCCTTCCGATATCTTGGTGTTCCTCTCAGCCCCAATAGGCTACTAGCTAGCCAATTATCTCCTCCATTGTAGTAGCTGGAATCAGCAGTTCAATGCTGGCTGGGGAAGTATCTCAGCTATGCTGGAAGGGTCAAGTTGATCAAATCAGTACTTTTCAACATGGTGCACTTTTGGTTGAGCATTGTTCCCTTACCAGACATAGTTACTAAGCAGATTGTCTGCATCTGTTGAAATTTTCTATCAACTAGTAATATTTTGAAGAGCAAATCTATCCTGGTTGCTCGGAAAGTTGTCTACCTGCCCAAGAAAAAAGGGGGCTTAGGTTTGTTCGATATCAAAGCTAGCAACAAATGCTTCCTTGCTAAGCAGTTATGGAACATCACCTCATAAATGATGATATTTTGATATAGTGGATTCATCATTATTATCTTTCTATTGTTTTTATGAACCTTATCACCAATATAGAAGTCTATTATCTCTTTTAAGGACCAGCTTGTTGTAGATTGTGGTGGCCAGCATCAAGTTATTGCACTGATGGCCACTTGGAGCAGTGGAGAACTTCTTTTTACTACTCAATCCTATGATTTCTTGCATTTCAAATATGATTGTGTCCCTTGGGCTAAGGTGGTTTGGGAAACTTGGTCTTTGCCCAGTTATAATTTCATTTCATGGCTGGCGGTTACGGGGAAGTTTCGAACTCGTGATAGGCTTCAGTTCCTGGATATTGATCCTTTATGTGTTTTCTGCCGACTTGATGAAGAGACCCATAATCATTTATTTTTTAGCTATCCTTGAACTTCTCTACTTTGGAGGATGGCAAAATCATGGCTTCGGCTGCACAGGAGTATGTCAACCATTCAATAGTGCAATCCGTGGCTTTCTTTTTGGCAGAAACAATTTTGTTGGTAGAATGCGTAGAGTTTCCCTTGATATTTTGATCTACTTGATTTGGGAAGAGAGAAACAAGAGGGTATTTCATAATTCTTGCACTTCCTGTATCTCTTGTTTTTCACAAATTCTATATTCTTTTCTACATGATTTTGCATTTTTATTAATAGATTATCTTTTAGGGTGGTGTTGTTTTGTTTGTTAGGGCCGCAAGTGTTCTTTTACTGCTGGTGATGGCTTGTCTCGGATGGGGTTGCAGTGTTAGTTAGATGTTATCCATCTTTCGGTTGTGGCTGCTTGTGATGTCTTATATGTTGACTTACTAGATGGTTGTGTTGATGTGGCTGATGATGCCTTTTGCTTTATTTTTTATCATGTGTTAGGTCGGGCACCTTGTCTTTGATTTGGTTCCTCTTCTAACCTTTATCAATTATCTCTTTCAACTATTTGTAATTTTTTTGGCTTTGTTGTATATGTTTTATTAGGAAGTTTGTTCCTCTTTTGTAAATCATGTATATGAACTTGTTGGTTCTACAACCTTGTATATTTTTGTATCTGCTATATATACATACATTTTGATTTAAAAAAAGAAAAAGAAAAGAAACAACCTACTTTATATATCTAATCATGAAATTTTCAATATCCACTAATTAGTACTTAAAAGTGTATTTTTATTAAGGTTTTATATCAACATTTTGCACTTGAAGTATCAATAACTCCTTAACTAAAGCATGTTTTATAATAACATATCTAATAATATAAGATACCTTTAATTTGTGGTAAATATTCATTTTAAATGCAGGCTATCAATAAATAAAAGGATTAATTGATGAATTTAAGAACTAAAATTGAAAGGACAAAGAGATGATCAAACATAGAAAAGAGATGGTGGTGCAGTCCAAACCGAAACACTGTTCGGTAATTGGGTCATATCTTGAGCTGTAGATCTCGCATTTAGATCTACTTTATATGGATGAAAAGCTAAAATATAGGCTTATAACTTTCATTTGGAGCCTAAGATTTAAAAAGGTCATTTTCAAATCCAAATTGTAGCAACAACAAAAAAGTCTGAATCTGTCCTAAAGCTCGTGCACTATTTAATGTTTGGCTCATATATGGAGTTCTAGTAGTGCAAATGACCTCCATTGTTTTTCCTGGAAAGCTAAGACAATTTCCTATAACTTTCATGTTTTCAAGTTGTTCCAATTATGACATTATCAATAACATTTTGGGCAAACAAAAGAAGATAAGGATTGTCACCAAGTCAAGAGTTGACCACCCATTCATCAATTAGTCATCAAATCAATAGTTTTCAATTTTGGCCTATAAAAGGAGGCATTTGTCATGCATTTAGGCATCTTGGTCTCCAAATCAAGATCATGCTTTTGCTTTCTCTCTTTATATTTTTGTAATGTTTAAGTTTCATTTTCATTAATATCTTGTTTATGTCTTTTAATTCCTTTCCTTTACTTAGTTAACTTTTATCTTATTTATGTTCTTCTTTTGTTTATTTATTTTTCTTTCTTTTATTATGTTTAGTTAAGTTTATTATGTCAAGTTTAAAAGGTTACACTAATGGTGTAAGAATAAGTATAGTGTAAACTTAACATGGACTTTAATGTTTGATACGAACTTGTTTTATATTTGTTATCTTATTTATTCTTTAATACTTTGCTTGTTAAATAACTAATCTAGATTTATGTTGTATAACACTTGGTACAACAAAATGCTTGACACTTTCATAGTCCATACTGTATGGTATAACCAACACCTAAGCTATAAACGAAACATGATTTGTTGTTAACATAAGATATAATCATGAATGTCTGACGAGAATTACAAGTATTCGTATTAATCAAATAAGATCACTAATGTAATCATGTTAACAATTTATAATCTGATTGGAATCTCCTTTCAGTATGGTTTCCAATTGAATAATAAGAGTTTATACTATACTTGTTTCACATACCATTAGTAGATCCTCTAACCTCGACATTTGTTATTATCATAGTTTAATCATTACATTAATCTTACATCTCAAAGTTCTCATCAACTTCTTTATTATTATTATTATTATTATTATTATTATTAGTACTAGTACTACTACTACTACTGCTACTACTATTATTGTTATTATCGTTGTTGTTATTATTGTTGTTGTTGTTGTTGTTGTATTATTGTTATCTATAATTTATACAATTAATCTCCCTATGGTTTGACCTCGGTCTTACCGGGTTATTTATTACTTCAACACTCTTGTATTTGGGAGAAGACATCAATCTTTTAGCCGTGTCAAGTTTTTGACGTCGTTGCTGGAGAGGTAAGTTCTTGTACAAATTATAGTATTTATTTTATTTTCTCTTTTCACTTATCTTGTATATAACTTTGTTTTTTTTTTTTGTTTCTCCTTCTTTTGTTTTCTTCTTCTTTTTATTCTATTCCTACACATGCCTAAGAGTGTGGTCATGTACATTAAGTTGTAGACTTTATAGGATATCCTCATCATTTTCAGAAAATATGGCCAAAAAAGATAATCAATCATTTCATAATGAGAATAATGAGAATGACCGTGTTAAAACACTTAGAGACCACATGAATCCCATAAGAACAAGTGCACCATCATGCATAGTTTTCTCTCCTAATGCATCTCATTTCAATTTTAAGCTAGGCATTATTCAACTTTTACCTTCTTTCCATGACTTAGATTTGGAAAATCCATACTTGCATTTAAGAGAATTTAAAGAGGTCTGCAACACATCTAATGATTCAAATTGTAGCATAAACACCATCAGATTAAAGCTTTTTCCTTTTTTATTAAAAGATATAGCTAAAACATGGCTACAAAATTTGAGACCAGGATCCATTCGTGCTTGAAATGAAATGTAACAACAGTTTTTAAAGAAGTTTTTCCTATCTCATAGAACAAACTCTTTCAAAAGATAAATCATCACTTTCACTCAAAAACCAGGAGAAACATTTTATCAATGTTGGGATAGGTATCAAGACTTAGTTAATACTTGCCCTCATCATAGTTTTGAGATATGGAGATTGGTTTCATATTTTTATGAAGGCTTAATACCTAAAGATAGGCAAATGGTTGAATTAATATACAAGGGAACCTTTGAAGATAAAAACCCTAATGAAGCGATGGAATACCTAGACTTGCTACCTAAAAATGCTCAAAATTGGAATACTACAAGCAGGTATAAGGTACAGAGTAAAACTCAACCTCATATATCTAGTGGAGGTATGTACAACTTTAGGGAAGATCATGACCTCTAATCCAAGTTTGCATCTTTAGCTAAAAAAGTCGAGGCATTAGAATTAAAAAAGAGTGGTCAATTAAAATCTATTCAAGACATTGCGTGTCAAATCTGTGAAACAAATGAACACTCAACCAATGATTTTCTAAACTTGCCTTTTTTTAAGGAATGTCTCCATGAACAAGCCTATGCTTTAAATAGTTTCCAAAGACCCAATCATAAACTATACTCGCAAACATACAACCCTAGTTGGAGAAATCACCAAGATTTCAGTTGGAAGAGTGACAATGCACAAACTTCACCACTACAGTTTCAAGCACACTATAATTTCTAAAATTCTCATGGATATGCACCTTCTTATGCTCCATCTCTTAGAAGAAATTTTGAGGAAACTTTGTATGTATTCATTGAAAAGCAAGAGACAATCAACACTCAACTTGCTCAAAGTATAACAGATTTTAAAGATACTCTTGCAAAATTCACATCTGCTCTTAATTTTCAAGAGAAAGGTAAGTTTCCATCTCAACCACAGCAAAATCTCAAAGGGCAATACAATGTAAATGCAAGTAGTTTTGAAAGTCAACACATGGATCAAGTCAAATCAATCATCACTCTTCGTAATGGTAAGGTTATTCAAAAACCAATTCTTGAACCTTGTGAGAAAGATGATGAGTCAATCTCTAAAGGTAAGGAAGGGGTTGAGTCTAAACATTACAAAGAAAAGACTGATTCCCCGCTGGCACTTCCATTTCCTCATATTATGACCAATAAGGAAGAAATTGAAGATGAAAAGGGCACCGAAAATGTTGATGCAGATCTTTTATCAAAAGTGACGGTAGATTTGACACCCGACATCATACCAATCGATGATTACTTTCCTGATGAATCTCTACTTTCTCTTAGTTCAATGTCTTGGTTTGCTAAAAATATCAATTTTCTTGCTTTAGGATTTTTGCCAGCTTACTAAAGTACCGAAGATAAAAGAAAACTTTTTAGCAACGTGCAAAAATTTTATCAGGATGACCCTTACTTATTTAATTATCATCGCGATCAAATATTTTAAAGATGCATTCCCGATAATGAGATAAGTAATATCATTAAATTTTGTCACTCTAAGGCACGTGAGGATCATTTCTCGTTAAAAAAGAGGATTATAGAAATCTTACAAAGTGGATTTTACTGGCCTACCATATTCAAGGAATCACATGCATTCTGCAAAACTTGTGAAAATTATCAAAATATGGGATTTATTTCAAAACACAAAGAGTCTTTAGTTAATCTTCTATTGACCCTTAAGTCTCATTATAGTCGAGATAAGTATCATACAATTCATGACTTATGAACCCATTTTTATAAAGAACATGCTTGGCAAAGTCTTGAGAATCTGACTAAAAAAGACCTTGTATGGATTCTCGATGTTGTAGGCCCCATATGGATACACATGTTTCACAATAAAAGGACCGCTCCATCTTGATCTTAATTTTCCAGAAAATAAATGCAGTCGAGAATTATAAAGCAAGACTTTTTTACCAACATTGAATGTTTTTCTCAGTATTTTCTTGTCATGAAACTCTTTAATTCTTACTTTATGAATTCTTAAATTTTCATATGCATCATTTCTTATTTCCTCAAGCTCATTTATTTGTAATTTTCGCAGTTGACTAGCATCATCCAGATTTAAATTAAAAGCTTTAATAGCCCAATAAGCTTTATGTTCAAGTTCCACAGGCAAGTGACAAGGTTTTCCATAGACTAGTCTATAAGGTGACATACCTAATGATGTTTTATAAGCAGTTCGATAAGCCCAAAGTGCATTATTAAGTCTTAAAGACCAGTCTTTCCTATTAGGGTTCACTATTTTCTCCAAAATATGCTTGATCTCCCTATTAGCAAGCTCTACTTGTCCACTTGTTTGAGGGTGATAAGGGGTGGCAACTTTGTGTGTGATTCCATATTTCTTCATTAAAGACTTAAATGGCTTGTTGCAGAAATGTGTTCCACCATCACTTGTTATGGCTCGAGGGACTCCAAATCGACTCAAAATATTTTCTTTCAAAAACTTTATCACTATTTTGTGATCATTGTTTCGACTTGGAATTGCCTCTATCCATTTTGAAACATAATCTACTGCGACTAATATGTATAAGAAACCAAATGATGGAGGGAATGGACCCATGAAATCTATACCCCAGCAGTCAAAGATCTCAATGACAATAATAGGATTTAAAGACATCATGTGACGTTTTGAAATAGATCCTAACTTTTACAGTTGTCTTTCTTGATGAGAAATGGCCCCCACATGCCTTAGAATGAGAAAATTTAATGACACTACTTACCTCATTGTCAGGAATGCATCTTCGAAATATTTGATCAGGACAATATTTGAATAAATAAGGGTTATCCCAATAAAAGTTCTTCACTTTGTTCAAGAACTTTCTTTTATCTTGGGTACTCCAATGAGCTGGCAATTGTCCTGAAACAAGAAAATTGACAATGTTAGCAAACCAAGGCATTGTAGAGATGGAAAGTAGTTATCGATTGGTGTGATATCAGTTTTCGAATCTGTTGTCAATCTTGACAAGTGATTTGCAACAACATTTTCGCTGCCTTTCTTATCTTTGATTGTGATATCAAATTCTTGAAGTAACAAAATCCACTACACCAATCTAGCCTTAGAATCTTTCTTAGAAAGAAGATATTTCAATGCTACATGATCACTAAAAACAACAACAGGCGAGCCAAGAAGATAAGATCCCAATTTCTCACATGCAACTACTACTGCAAGTAATTCTTTTTCAGTGGTGGTATAATTCATTTGAGCACTATTTAAAGTTTTACTTGCATAGTAAATTACATAAGGTTTCTTATCTTTTCTTTGTCCCAAAAAAACACCTACAACATAATCACTAGCATCACATATTATTTCAAAAGGTAATGACCAATCGGGAGGTTGAATGATAGGAGCACAAGCAAGCAAGTTTTTAAGTTTAACAAAGGCTTCTTCACAATGTTCAGTCCATTCAAAAATAGTATCCTTTGTTAGAAGGTTACTTAAAGGCTTAGAAATTACACTAAAATCTTTGATGAACCTTCTATAAAAACCAGCATGTCCTAGGAATGATCTAACATCTTTAATAGATTTTGGTGTTGGCAAGTTTGCAATTAACTTGATTTTAGATTTGTCAACCTCAATTCCTTTTAATGAAATAATGTGACCAAGTACAATGTCGTTTGTTACCATAAAGTGACATTTTTCCCAATTCAGCACAAGATTCTTCTCTTCACACCTAGTCAAAACCTTTTTCTAAGTTAGTCAAACAATCATCAAATGAATCGCCAAAAACAGAAAAATCATCCATGAAAATCTCAAGAAAATGTTCAACCATATCACTAAATATACTAAGCATGCATCTTTGAAATGTGGCTGGTGCATTACATAATCCAAAAGGCATGCTTCGATATGCAAAAGTACCAAATGGACATGTGAAAGTAGTCTTCTCTTGATCTTCCAATGCAATTTCAATTTGATTGTAACCCGAATAACCATCTAGGAAACAATAAAATTCATGACCTGCAACTCTTTCTAGGATTTGATCCATGAAAGGTAAAGGAAAATGATCTTTTCTAGTTATTGAATTAAGTTTCCTATAGTCAATGCACATGCGCCAACCAGTAACAATTCTAGTGGGAATTAACTCATTGTTCTCAGTTGTTATCATAGTGACTCCAGACTTCTTGGGTATAACTTGGGTAGGACTTACCCATTTACTATCAGAAATAGGATAAATGATTTCATTATCTAGAAGCTTAATGACTTCATTTTTCATTACTTCTTTCATATTAGGATTTAGCTTTCGTTGCATTTCTCTAGAGGGTTTAGCATTTTCCTCCAAATAACTTCTGTGTGTACAAATCAAAGGACTAATTCCTTTTATATCAGCTATGGTCCATCCTAATGCATTTTTTTGTATTTTCAGAGTTTGTAATAACTTACCTGCTTGATGTGCATTAAGTTTGGAAGAGATTATTACCGGAAAAGTTTCATTTTCTCTAAAAAATGAGTATTTAAAATTGGATGGCAATGACTTCAAATCAGGTTTGGGTGGTTGAACACTTGAAGGTATGGACTTAATTGATCATGGTGGCAATTCCTCAATTTACAGCCTCCAATTACTTGTCTTTGATTCTTCCTGAAAATAAATCATTTGCAAATCATCAGATTCATCAATCTCAATTTCACTAGAAGTGGTTGGAAATTGAACATGAATTAATTTTTCACTAAAGTCCATTTCCTGTAAATCATTATCATCTCTAGGTTGCTTGCAAATGTTGAAAATATTCATCTCCAATTTCATGTTTCCAAATGATAGCTTCATCAGTCCATTCCTTCAATTAATCAATGCGTTAGAAGTTACAAGAAATGGACGTCTTAAAATAGTAGGAAATGAATTACATACTTCAACAGGTTCTGTGTCTAAGACAATAAAATCCACAAGATAAATGAATTTATTGAATTGTACTAACACATCTTTAATTATTCCTCTAGGCACTTTTATAGATCTATCAGCAAGTAAAAAAGTTATAGAAGTTGGTTTTAACTCACCTAGATTGAGACTCTAAGAAACTGAATATGGAAGTAAATTCACACTAGCACCGAGATCAAGTAAGGCTCTTTTAATTTTATGCTCTCCAATAAAGTAAGAAATTATAGGATAACCAGGGTCTTTATATTTCAAAGCATTATTGTTCTGAAGAAAGGCTTTCTTTTTCACATTCAGTTTCCTCTTCACAATGCATAGATCTTTCAAAAATTGAGCATAGGAAGGAACTTGTTTAATAGCATCCAGCAAAGGTATATTGATTCTTACCTGTTTGAAAGTTTTAAAAATTTCAAAGTTGTGATTAACTTTCCTTTGTTTAGTCAGGACTTGAGGAAATGGAAGTGCTGGCGGAAAATCAGTCTTTTCTTTGCAATTTTCAAATTCAACCCCTTCCTTACCCTCAGAGATTGACTCATCATCTTTCTCATAAGGTTCAAGAGAGGGTTTTTCAATAACCTTACCACTGCGAAGAGTAGTGACTGATTTGACTTGATCCATGTGTTGATTTCCAGAACTACTTGTATTTGCATTGTATTTCCCCTTGGGATTTTGTTGTGGTTGAGATGGAAACTTACCTTTCTCTTGGAAACTGAGAGCAGATGTCTTGATGTTAATGGTTATTATGATAAGTTGTTATCGTCTCTTGATCATAATGTGGAACACGAATTTCTAACATCTTTAGCACGACAAATCATAGTCTCTACTGGTATTGCTGAATAATTGATTGGTCAACTACAATCTTTCATTCCTGTAATCGATCCCTACATGAGTAGTATAAATTGGTCATCTAAGGAAAGCCATAAAAAGCTTAGATTGGATTTGAGTCTTTATTTGTGAATCTTTGTGTCTTTTTCTTTTATTATTGTGTTTTATTTTTCTTATATTTGTTTAAGTGTGTTTCAGGTTTATCAGTGTTTGTTATTTTAGGTGATGTCTCTTTCTATGTTAGGAATTGAGGACAATGTCTCGTTTTGGTTGGGGGGAGAGGGTAGTAGTTGATAAAAAGAATAACTAATTATGTTTTCTATTTCATAAAGCATGTGCAAAATTGTTGTTACTAGGATGATAAAGTATAGGAGCTCTTTTGTTAAAGTGACTCTTGAGACGTATCTTAGTAACCATTCTTAACAAGATCTATCATGTTACTTCTTGAAATATTCAAGTTTACAAACTCTCACATTATTATCACTTGATTCTGCTCATATACTCATTTAACATGTATTCTTAAACCTTAATTTTCACACACACACTTTAATATATGATTGTGGGTTGCGCAATGGATTATTATATTATTTATGTTTTTTTGTTAAAGATAACAACTAAGGGAAATGGATAGTATATAATTTGAAAAAAAAACAGAAAACAAAAAAAAAGCAAAAAAAATGATGACAATAAAAATGTAGATCAGTTTGGTTTCGTAGCCTCCCTAACTTAAGTAATTAAGTCCGAAGGGGTGTTTTAACACTTAAAACCCTAAAGTCAACTAACTTAGGAGCTATTGGTCTAACACTTGTTATATGGGTTGAGGAGCTTAAAGGAATCAAACATTGCACTATCTACGTATTAGTATCCACAACCCGAGTTACTAAGTTCGTAGGGGTGTGTTGATATATTGAGCATAAGAGGTATTGAGTAGATATATAAATTTAATGATAATTTATTTATCTGGATAGATTAATGGAAATTGAATGATGAATACCTTACTTTGTGGAATTTACAAATTGTTTTTTAATTTTAACGCTTTGATTACTAGGGACTAGTAATAAACTGATTAAGAGGGTGTGATTAGTACTTAAAAGTGCACTTTTATCAAGGTTTTATATCATCATTTTGCACTTAAAGTATCAATAACTCCTTAACTATAGCATGTTTTATAATAACATATCTAATAATATAAGATACCTTTAATTTATAGTAAATAATTATTTTAAATGCAGGCCTATCACACAAATAAAAGGATTGATTGATGAAGTTAAGAACTGAAATTGAAAGGACAAAGAGATGACCAAATTTAGAAAAGAGATGTTGGTGTAGTCCAAACTAGAATACTGTTTAGTAATTGGGTTATATCTAGAGCTGTAGATCTCAAATTTAGGTCTACTTTATATGGATGAAAAGGTAAGACATAGGCCTACAACTTTCATATGGAGCTTCAGATTTAAAAAGGTCATTTTTAAGTCCAAATTAGAGCAACACCAAAGAAATCCGAATTTGTCCTAGAGATAAGCTATCTTTTGAAACATTACATTGGAGATGAATATTTTCAACATTTGCAAACAACCTGGAGATGATAATGATTCACAAAAAGTAGATCTTATTAATGAATTAGTTTATGATCAATTTGAATCTACCGTGAGTAAAACAAAGTTTGATGAATCTGAAGATGTGCAAATGATTTATTCTCAAGAAGAAATCACAGATGAAAAAGGCACCAAAAATGTTGATTCGGGTATTTTGTTAAAAGTGACAACAGATTCGACATCTAACATCACACCAATCGATTATTACTTTCTTAACGAATCCTTACTTTCTCTTAGTCCAATGCTTTGGTATGATAAAAATATCAATTTTCTTGCTTCAGGAGATTTGCCAGCTCACTAGAGTACCCAAGACAAAGAAAAATTTTTGAACAAATTGAAGAACTTTTATTAGGATGACGCTAACTTATTCAAATATTGTCCTAATCATATATTTCAAAGATACATCCCTAACAATGAGATAAGTAGTGTCATTAAACTTTTTCATTCTAAAGCATGTGGGGGTCATTTCTCGTCAAAAAAGATAGCTGTGATAATCTTTCAAAATAGATTTTATTGTCCCACCATGTTCAAGGATATACATGTATTCTGTAAAACTTGTGAAAATTGTTAAAAAGTTGATACTGGTCAAAAAGTTTTGCTTTATAATTCTTGACTCTATTTATTCCCTTGGGAGGTAAGATCTTGGTAAGATCAAGATGGAGCAATCTCTTTATTAAGAAACATGTGTATCCTATTAGGGCCTTTGATATTGACAATCCAAAAAATGACAATGTTTTTAAGGTAAATGGACATAATTTGAAAGCTTACTTTGATAATTTTCCTAGTAAAAATGAATCCATTGGTTTTTTTCTATTTCGAGGTCCAATTGCACTTGAATTTGATTAGTAGAACGGGTTACTGGCATAAATCATCAAGAAAACTAAAAAAAAACCAACCACACAAGAGATCGAAAACAATCCAAATTGTACGAAAATCCTACGCTAGAAAACTAAAACTGCCTAAAAACCTTAGAAAGCAGTGGAATTTGGCCTCAATAGGGTGGGGCTAGTAGCTACTACTCTTGTTCAAAACGTCATTTTCCTTCAAAAAAAGAAAAGTCGAAACCTAATTCTATAAACAATTCTGTTTTGAACAGTACTGCTACCGCAAATGAACAATGTCGCCGAAAGCAAAAATTATGTTTCTCTTTTTTTTTTAGAAACATAAATAAAAATCACAGCAACTAAAAATAACAGTACAAGCACAAGAATCAACTAAAATTACCTCCCCGGCAACGGCGCCAAAATTTGTTGCGATGTCGTGGTCGCACAAATTAATTACCCTAACTTAAAACACATAAAATAATATAGAGCAAGCAAGGGGTCGGTCCCATGAGGAAGTTTCAAGTCATATTATTATGTTGTACGTTATGTAATTGGAGGGATTTGGTTTGTGATTGATTGATACTTAAAAGTGTATTTTTATCAAGGTTTTATATCATCATTTTGCACTTGAGGTATCAATAACTCCTTAACTAAAGCATGTTTTATAATAATATATCTAATAATATAAGATACCTTTAATTTATGGTAAATGTTCATTTTAAATGCAGGCCTATCACATAAATGAAAGGATTGATTAATGAATTTAAGAACTGAAATTGAAAGGATAAAGAGATGGCTAAACTTAGAAAAGAGATGTTAGTGTACTCCAAACCGGAACACTATTCGGTAATTGGGTCATATCTGGAGCTATAGATCTCAGATTTAGGTCTACTTTATACAAATGGAAAGGTAAGACATATGACTACAACTTTCATAGAACCTAAGATCTAAAAAGGTCATTTTCAAGTCCAAATTGTAGCAACAACAAAGAAGCCCGAATCTGTCCTCCAGCCCGAGCACTGTTTAGTATTTTAGCCATATCTGGAGTTCTAGAAGTCAAAATAAGCTGAATTTTTTACATAAGAAAGCTGAGACAATTTCCTACAACTTTCATGTAGTGGCTCCAATTTTAACGTTATCAATGACATTTTGGGTAGAAAAGAGAAGATAAAGATTGTCACCAAGTTAAGAGTTGGTCACCCACTCATTAATTAGTCATCAAATCAATAGTTCCTAATTTTGGCATATAAAAGGAGGCATTTGCCATGCATTTAGGCATTTGCCATACATTTAGGGATCTTGGTTTCCAAATCAAGATCATGCTCTTGCTTTCTCTCTTTGTATTTTTTGTAAAGTTTATGCTTTGCTTTCATTAATATCAAGTTTATGCCTTTAATTTCCTTTCCTTTACTTAGTTAACTTTTATCTTATTTATGTTCTTATGTTGTTTATTTATTTTTCTTTCTTTCATTATGTCTAGCTAAGTTTATTATGTCAAGGTGAAAAGGTTACACTAATGGTGTAAGAATAAGTATAGTGTAAACTGAATATGGACTTTAATGTTTGATACTAACATGTTTTGTATTTGTTATCTTGTTTACTCTTTAATACTTTGCTTGTTAAATGACTAATCTTGATTTATGTTGTATAACACTTGGTACAACAAATGCTTAGCATTTTCATAGCCCATACTGTATGGTATAACCGACACCTAAGCTATGAAAGGAACTTGATTTATTGTTAACATAAGTTATAATCATAAATGCTTGATGAAATTTACAAGTATTAGCATTAATTGAATAAGATGACTAATGTAATCATGTTAATAATCTATAATCTGATTGGAACCTCCTTTGTGTGTGGTTTCCAATTGAATAATAAGAGTTTATACTATTCCTGTTTGACATATCATTAGTGGAACCTCTAACCTTGATATTTGTTATTATTATTGTTTAATCCTTGCGTTAATATTTCATCTCAAAGTTATCATCATCTTCTTCTTCTTCTCCTTCTTTTTCTTTATTATTATTGTTGTTGTTGTTGTTATTGTTACTACTACTACTACTACTACTACTATTGTTATTGTTATTATTGTTGTATTATTGTTGTTTATAATTTGTACAATTAACCTCCCTGTGATTCGACCCTAGTCTTACCGGGTTATTTATTACTTCGACACTCCTGCACTTGGGAGAAGACATCAATCTTTTAGTCGTGTCAGTGATTATCTAAACTATTGCAGCAATCAAACTAGCAAACAAAATCAATTAAAATTGAAATTTATCAAGAAAACAAACCTTGGTCGCAAGCACATATCCACCAACGAAAGTTAGAACCGATTATTGAAACTAAAATTGCAGTTTATATTCTGAAATTTTATCTTTTCTTAATGTTGATTAATTAACGGATCTGCCGTATAACTAATCCTAACCAGCAAACAATCAAAGTGTCCACACAAATGATTCAATTTAATGGCGGCTTTAAAAACTAGATAATTTCATCAATATTAACATACAAGATGTCCGCAACATATGTCACTTTGTTCAAATGTTCTCCCTAAGTTCAATAACGTAGTTCCGCCATAATTATCAAGCGTAATTGCTTCACAAGTTCATATATCACAACTCCGGTTTTGATATTAAACTTAGCAATGGATTGTTCACAATAATAACTTAGAGTCCGCTCTAGCAATCATCAACAACAATCATAGAAAATATGCATAGGAAAACAATCATACTCATTCATAACATAAACTAAAAATAAAAGGAAGAATAAATCTCACGATTCTTGAAATCCAAAGGTTTGTTGTGTCCTTGCAACCAAGAAAAGAGCTTAACCTTGCATAACTATTGAACAATTACTTCTAAAGAATGAAGAATGCATAATTTTGAGTTTCTTAGAGGAGGGGGGCGTTTTTCTCCTCTTGGGTGGCTGCCCCCTTTCTCTTTTCTCATTCCTTTTATATCCTAGGAAACCTTAGTCTCTATTTTACAAAATAGTCCTCCCTTAAGTTAGCATTTTATATTTAAGTACTTTAATAACTATTTTCCCTAAAAAGAAGAAATAGCCTTGCATGAAATCTTCAAGCTCTGACTTAGAGGAGCTAAATTGCTGATATAAAAACTTGGATGTCGGTTTAGAAGCTTCGAAACGTAATTTGAACTCGTTTCTTCACGAAACCTATTTGCTAGCAGAATTTAGTTATCATCTTTAAAAAATCATATCTCTCTTATATGACATCTTTTTTGGATGAAATTTGGAGCGTTTATAGAAATTGGAGTCATGAATCCAAAGAAATTGAGTTTGCATCAATTAGACTTCTGTATCTCCAGATATTCAAGTTTGAATGGCCAAAGTTCAACATTGGTAGATTGCAAGATTTGAATTTGAAAGCTGTGATTTCCATGCTCTTCTTCATTTTATTTTCTTTCCTTAGATGTACATAAAGGTATGGATGTTAGCTTTTTAATGCCACTAGAATCACTTTATTTTGATCTCTAGAACTCATGCTTTGCACAAAATATCGACTAAAGGTCAAATCTGCCAATTATCTCCAATTTACTCCTTTTAGCATCTTTCATCCAAAAGGCCTTCAAAACATAAAACAAAAAATATCAAGGCATTTTACATATAAAACATGGACAAAACATTAGGTAGATGTAGGTGAAACTATCGAATAATATGGTTACATCAATAACCAAGTTAATAAGTGTGTGCAGCAAGTTTTTGATTTTGATTGTGAGGATGGATTAAGCATAGCTTTGACCTATGACTATGATTTTACCAAGATAGAAGAGATGAAGAGGCACATGTGTGTTCCCTAAAATGTGCATGAATCAGCATTGGCTTTGCAATCTTTGTAAATTGTTCTTCATGGTAATGTCTTTATTGATTTAATACTTTCATATAAAAAGCTTTTGCTATCTATTTTATAGGCCCCTGAGTTAGAATTGAAACCTTTGCCCGATAATTTAAAGTATGTATTCAATGGCGACAACAATACACTTCCTGTTATTATAGCAACAGGTTTGACAAATACGCAACAGGAAAAACTTATGAAGTTTGATAAGACTAAAAGATTGATGTCTTTTCCCAAGTGCAAGAGTGTCGAAGTAATAAATAACCCGGTAAGACCGGGGTCGAACCACAGGGAGGTTAATTGTACAAATTATAAACAACAATTATAAACAACAACAATAGTAACAATAACAACAACAATAATAATAGTAGCAATAATAATACTAATAATAATAGTAGTAGTAGTAATAGTAGTAGTAGTAATAATAATAATAATAATACTAACAACAACAACAATAATAAAGAAAAAGAAAAAGAAGAAGAAAAGTTGATGAGAACCTTGATATGAAAAATTAACGTAAGGATTAAACAATAATAACAAACAATGTCAAGGTTAGAGGATCCACTAATGGTATGTCAAACAAGTATAGTATAAACTCTTATTATTCAATTGGAAACCAAACACAAAGGAGGTTCCAATCAGATTATATATTGTTAACATGATTACATTAGTCATCTTATTCAATTATTGCTAATACTTGTAAATTTCATCAAGCATTCATGATTATAACTTATGTTAACAACAAATCAAGTTCCTTTCATAACTCAGGTATCGGTTATACCAGACAGTATGGGTTATCAAAATGCCAAGCATTTGTTGTACCAAATGTTATACAACATAAATCAAGATTAGTCATTTAACAAGCAAAGTATTAAAGAGTGAATAAGATAACAAATACAAAACATGTTAGTATCAAATATTAATGTCCATATTAAGTTTATACTATAATTATTCTTACACCATTAGTGTAACCTTTTCACCTTGACATAATAAACTTAGCTAGACATAATGACAGAAAGAAAAATAGATAAATAAAAAAAGAACATAAATAAGATAAAAGTTAACAAAGTAAAGGAAATGAAAGGAAAGGCATAAACTTGATATTAATGAAAGCAAAGCATAAACATTACAAAAAATACAAAGAGAGAAAGCAAGAGCATGATTTTGATCTGGACACGAAGATGTCTAAATGCATAGCAAATGCCTCCTTTTATAGGCCAAAATTGGAAACTATGGATTTGATAACTAATTAATGAGTGGGTGACCAACTCTTGACTTGGTGATAATCCTTATCTTCTCTTGTCTGCCCAAAACGTCATTGATAACGTCAAAATTGGAGCTACTTGAAAACATAAAAGTTGTAGGAAATTGTCTTAGCTTTCTTGTGTAAAACATTTAGCTCATTTCAACTTCTAAAACTCTAGATATGGCCAAAATACTAAACAGTTCTCGGGCTGGAGGACAGATTCACGTTTCTTTATTGTTGCTACAATTTCGACTTAAAAATGGTCTTATTAGATCTTAGGCTCTATATAAAAGTTGTAGGCCTCTGTCTTACCTTTCCATTCATATAAAGTAGACCTAAATCTAAGATCTACATCTCTAGATATGATCCAATTACTGAACAGTGTTCCGGTTTGGATTGCACCAACATCTCTTTTCTAAGTTTGGCCATTTCTTTGTCCTTTCAATTTTAGTTCTTAAATTCATCAATCAATCCTTTCATTTATGTGATAGGCCTGCATTTAAAATGAATATTTACCACAAATTAAAGGTATCTTATATTATTAGATATTTTATTATAAAACATGCTTTAGTTAAGGAGTTATTGATACTTCAAGTGCAAAATAATGATATAAAACCTTGATAAAAATACACTTTTAAGTGTCAATCACACCCCCCAACTAGCTTATTACTAGTCTCTAGTAATCAAAGCGTTAAAATAGAAAAATAATTTTCAAATTCCACAAAGCAAGGTAGTCATCATTTAACTTCCATTAATCTATCTAGATAAACAAGCTTTCATTAAATTTATATACCTGCTCAATACCTCTTAACAAAATATTCATAAACCTTTCTTTTGTGCTCAATGTATCAACACATAATTATGGGGCTTTTATTGGAAGAAAACAAAATTTTTGTTTTAATGTTTAAGGTTAACTTTCGTGGGTTAGGATTATTATTTTTGTCTTCTTCTTTTTTTTAATATATATACATATAATTTAAAACACCATGCATCTTTAACTCCTGTAACGAGCTTTCAGCTAATGACTCCCAAACCAGTTGGTCTTAGGGCATTAGGTGTTAAGACACCCCTACGAGCTTAGTAACTCGGGTCGCAGATACTGATATGTAGATAGTGCAATGTTTGATTCCCTTAAGCTTTTCTCCTCAACCCATGTAACAAGCGTTGGGCCAATAGCTCCCAAGTCAGTTGACTTTAGGGTATTAGGTGTTAAAACACCCCTTCGGGCTTAATTGCTTAGGTTAGGGAGGCTACGAAACCAAACTTATCTACATTTTTATTATTATCATTTTTTCTTTTTTCTTTTTTTTTTCTTTTTTTCTTTTTTTTAATTATATACTATCCATTTCTCTTAGTTGTTACCTTTAACAAAAGAACATAAATAATGTAATAATCTAATATGCAACCCACAATCATATGTTAAAGTGTGTGTGTATAAATTAAGATTTAAAAATACATGTTAAATAAGTATATGAGCAGAATTAAGTGATAACAATGCGAGAGTTTGTAGATCTGAATATTTCAAGAAGTATTATGATAGACCTTGTTATGAATGATTACTAAGATGCGTCTGAAGAGTCATAAAAAGTTCTCCTTACTCTACCATCATAGTAGCAACAATTTTGCACATGCTTTATGAAATAGAAAACACAGTTTTTTTTTTAGCTACTACCCTCTCCCCCCAACTAAAACGAGACATTATTCTCAACCCTCTCCCCCCAACCAAAACGAGACATTGTCCTCAATGTTCTAAGGTAGAAAGATAGAGTATAGAAGATATCACCTGAAATAACGAACACTGACAAACCTAAAACACACTAAAACAAATATAAGAAACAACAAAACACAATAGCAAAACCAAAAGACACAAAAATTCACAAATGAAGGCTCAAATCCAATCTAAGCTTTTTACGACTTTCTTTAGTTGACCAATTTATGCGACTCATGGAAGAATCAATTATAGGAATGAAAGATTGTAGTTGGTCAATCAATTGTTCAGTAGTAGCAGCAGAGATTATGATTTGTCGTGCAGAAGATGTTATAAATTCCTGTTCCATAGCATGATCAAGAAAAGACAACAACTTATCATAATAACCATTAACATTTAACAAACCTATGGGTTTATGGTGAATGTGCAGTTGGGCCCAAGAGGAAATATGAAAGATCTCTTCCAATGTGCCCAGACCACCTGGTAAAGCAATGAAGGCATCAGCATGGTTAAACGTTGCATTCATTCGAGCTGACATTGTAGAGACCTCAAGTTCCTCTCCAATTGTTTTTCCAATGATGTCCCCTTGTGCTAAAGCTTCGAGGACGACCCCCAAAACTTGACTACCTCCTAAAAATGCAGCTATTGACACACCTCCCATTAACCCAAGACTGCCTCCCCCATACACTAAATGAATCTTTCTCTCAGCTAGCATTTGACCAAGATGATTTGCTGATTCTAAAAACTCTTTTTCTTTCCTAGGACTAGATCCACCAAAAACACAAATATTTCTTATATGATGACTTGAGGAACTTGCCATTTCTACACACTTCTATATTTGTTGAATGTATGGGTTGAGTAGAAATGAAAGGAAGGAAGATAGGATTTTATAGATGAGAAATTAGAAAGGTAATCATACCACCTATATGTAGGCCAGCTAGAGTCTCACACTCTCTGTCTCTCTCTCTTTATTTATTTATTTATTTACATTTGAAAAACCATGTGTATGTATAGGTAGTAATAAAACCAAGCATGTGTATGTACAGGTAGTTGTGATTGTGGCTCACATCTTCCCTTGGTTTTACGTCCAAGAACGGCTTAAACGCCCTCTATGGGTTGGGGATAGGCTTCCCATCTAGTTTTCTTAAAAACTGGCAAACAGGGTCTTTTTTAGTCAGATTCCCAAGACGAAGTCGATCATGTTTTTTATGAAATAGTGGCCATAAATCATGAATTGCATGATGCATATCTCCACTAGGATGCATCTCAAGAGTCAATAAAAGATTATCTAAAGACTCCTTACTCAGGTCATCCTTAATGAATTGTATTTTATCTTCATGGTTTATAGATATCATTCCTAAAGAACAACATTGTGCATTACAAGTCCATCTAGCACATCGATGATAGACTTTCAGTCGTTTTGCACGATGTTTCTTTGCAAAAGTGCTTTTACCTATTCCAGGCATGTGTGAAATGAAGGAGTTAGAGGACTCACCTGATAATCAGAACTTTGCTTCAATCAACCAACGAATAGCTTCAAGAATTCCATGATTCATTAACAATCTCAATCTTGCACATCTAGCACGGTAAATTTTTGTAATCGCATTCTGAGGCAGAGTGGGAAAATACTTTTTCAATTTTTCAAGATTAGTGTCCATTTTCAAATGAGAATTAGAAGAGAGATTCAAAGAATTGCACAAATATATACACAAATATCAGTTATTGTAGGAAACTAAAAGAACCAACTTAAGTCACGGAGTACCGTTATCCTCCATTTGACCGGGGTGAGAGAAACTAGCAAAAATCACTCAAAAAACACAAAAACAATGTAAGAAAAAAAAACAATCAACCTTTATCTACAAGATCATTCAAACCAGTTGATTCATTTTTACTAGGAAAATTATCAAAGTAAGCTTTCAAACGATGTCCATTTTCCTTAAAAACATTGTCATTTATTGAATTCTCAATACCACAGGCCCCATAAGGATTGCTCCATCTTGATCTTAGCTCTATAGGGAATGAATAGAGTTGAGAATTATAAAATAAAACTTTTTAACCAGTATCAACTTTTTCACAATTTTCACAAGTTTTGCAGAATGCATGTGTGTCCTTGAACATGGTGGGCCAATAAAATCCATTTTGAAAGATTTTTGCAGCTGTCTTTTTTGACGAGAAATAACTTCCACATGCTTCAGAATGACAAAGTTTAATGACACTACTTACCTCATTGTCAGGAATGAATCTTTGAAATATTTGATCAGGATAATATTTGAATAAGTTAGGGTCATCACAATAAAAGTTCTTCACTTCGTTCAAAAACGTTTCTTTGTCTTGGGTACTCCTATCAGCTGACAAATGTCCTAAAGCAAGAAAATTGATATTTTTATCATACGAAGACATTGGACTAAGAGAAAGTAAGGATTTGTTACGAAAGTAATCATCGATTGGTGTGATGTCAAATGTCGAATTTGGTGTCACTTTTGACAAAAGATCCACATCAACATTTTCAGTGCGTTTTTCATCCGTGATTTCTTCCTCGGAATAAATCATTTGCAAATCTTCAAATTCCTCCAACTGATTTTTACTTCAAGTAGATTCAAGTTTATCATAAACTAATTCGTCAATATGATCTACTTCTTGTAAATCATTATCATCTCCAGGTTGCTTGCAAATGTTGAAAATATTCATCTTCAATGCCATGTTTCCAAATGATAGCTTCATCAGTCCATTCCTACAATTAATCAATGCGTTAGAGGTTGCAAGAAACGGACGTACTAAAATAATAGGAAATGAATTACATGCTTCAACAGGTTCTGTGTCCAAGACAATAAAATCCACAAGATAAATGAATTTATCGACTTGTACTAACACATCTTCGACTATTCCTCTAGGCACTTTTATAGATTTATCGGCAAGTAAAAGAGTTACAGAAGTTGGTTTTAACTCACCTAGATTGAGACTTTGAAAAACTGAATATGGAAGTAAATTCACACTGGCTCTAAGATCAAGAAGGCAAGGTTGGACAATTATTGGTTGAGTGTTCATTTGTTTCACATAGTTGACACACAATGTTTTCAACAGATTTTAATTGACCACTCTTTTTCAATTATAGTGCCTCGACTTTTCTAGCTAAAGATATAAACTTGTCTTGAAGGTCATAATCTTCCCTAAAGTTGTACATACCTCCACTAGATGTATGAGGTTGAGTTTTACTTGGTGCTTCATAAGTACCCGCGGTGTCCCAATTTTGAGCATTTTCAGCTAACAAGTCTAAGTACTCCATTGCTTCATCAGGATCTTTATCTTCAAAAGTTCCATTGCACATCAATTCAACCATTTGCCTATCTCTAGGTGTTAACCCTTCATAAAAATGTGAAACCAATCTCTTTGTTTCAAAACCATGATGAGGGAAAGTACTAAGCAAGTCTCGATACCTATCCCAACATTGGTAAAATGTTTCTCCTGGTTTTTGAGTGAAAGTAGTGATTTGTCTTTTGAAAGAGTTTGTTCTATGAGATGGAAAAAACTTTTTTAAAAACTATTATTGCATTTCATCCCAAGCACGAATGGATCCTGGTCTTAAATTTTGTAGTCATGTTTTAGCTTTATCTTTTAATGAAAAAGAAAAAAGCTTTAATCTGATGGTGTTCATACTATAATTTAAATTATTATATGTGTTGCAGACCTCCTCAAATTCCTTTAAATGCAAGTATGGATTTTCCAATTCTAAACCATGAAAAGAAGGTAAAAGTTGAATAATACCTGGTTTAAAATTAAAATGAGATGCATCAGGAGGAAAAACTATGCATGATGGTGCACTTGTTCTTGTGGGATTCATGTGGTCTCTAAGTGTTCTAGCACGGTTATTCTCATTATTCTCATTATGAAGTGATTGATTATCTTCTTCGGCCATATTTTCTGAAAATGATGAGGATACCCTACAAAGTCTACCACTTGATGTACGTGACCACACTCTCATGCACGTGTAAGAATAAAATAAAAAAAAA